>NC_056522.1:247466189-247484051 GCF_019175285.1 Sceloporus undulatus | reverse complement strand
TTTCTTTTCTTTTCTTTTCTTTTCTTTTCTTTTCTTTTCTTTTCTTTTCTTTGGAAGGAGGAACTATTATTCAGAATCTCATAGAGAACATAGGCTGGTGAACATGCTGGGTAGAGAATTCTGGGAATTAAAGTCTATAAAGTAACTTTTTCAAGTTCTAGAAATTCTTGTCCGAATCTCTCACCCAGGGTAGGTAATCTTGCGCCCTACAGATGCTCGGGGTTACAATGCCTTTTAGCTTGTCCTGCAAATGGTCATTGTCAGGAATTATGAGAACAATAGTCCAACACACTTGGAGGGCACCAGCCTGTCTATGTATTTTCTATTTAATTGTCAGCGAGAACCATGATATAAAATTAAAGCCCTGTACACATTGGCCATTAAGCCCAGCATGGGGATGGAGTCAGGGCATAGCATCCTCACAATGCACACCCAACTCCACTCCCCTAGGTGCCCTGGCGCCACTTGCCACTCTACATGGTGCATGGTATCATGGTACTCCTCCAGTGCTGCATCCATACGATGCAGTGCCAAAGAAGCACCATATAGCTGTGGCAATGTGGCTATGGTGCCCTTTCAAGGGTACAAAAAAGAGCCACTTTTTGTGGCTTGTTTTCATGCCCTCGAAAGGCTGGATTGAGGCCAAGGCATGAGGTTGCTGCGGCTCCAATACGGCTAGAAAAGGGGCAGTATCTCATCACCCCTTAGGGGCTGTATGTACAGCCCCAAGATTCCAATCCTATATGCTGGGAAAGATAATTTTTGCAAATCTGGGAGCCAATTATATGTTCTTAGGACCCTTCAGGGTTCATACAACATGCTAACAATCCCTTATCTAATCTAGATGTAGCCCAAACCTACTTTTGGTTTTGGAAAATAAGTATTTTTAGTGTTAAAACATACAAGGAGACCATGCATACTTTTTCAACAGTGAATTGTTGCTCCTGCAAATTTCCAGAAGAGGCACTTTATTCCATGTTTGTTCAGCCAAAAAATAGGTCTCTTTGGGATTTCTGAATACACACTTCAACTTTGAATGAAATGGGCTGCTCCTGCTATGCATATTTACCAGTGAGTAGGTCCTAATGAGATGCTATCCAGCATGGTGGACTGGTTTGTGTGTTGGGGTAGGACTGCTAGGCCATGGCTACCCACTGGGTGACCTTGTGCAAGTCATATTCTCTCACTCTGAAAGAAAGGTAATGAACCTTCACCCAAACAAATACTGTTGCAAAAAAACCATTATAGAATCAGAAAGAACAACAAAGTCCCACTGAAGTTCATGAATATGACTTCAAAGAAGGCATACTCATGGATGCACATCATTTTCCATGGACTGTACACCATTCTCTGGAGAGCTACTAAGAGGAGTTTTCATTTTGTTTGGGGACTAATTTTTAACTAGCATGATGCACTGTGCAAAAATACTCACGTTTACTTTGGAGTATGATTTTTTACAATGTATTCTTGAGAGAGATTTGCTGGTTTCTTCTCCAGAAAAGAGCCCTATTTGTTTTTGCTGATTAATCTAGCACCAGTGCCAGACTAAACCACATGTTAAAAAGCTCACAAGTTTCATAACAATAAACATGAAAGATGACAGTGTGTTGACTGGGGGAAAGTATGACACCAATGCTAGGTTATTACTGGAGCCTATTTGAGACACTTTTCTATCAGAAAAGCAAATATGAGTTGAATTCACAGTGGGTGAAGTGAAGTAACCTAAGAGAATGAAGAAAGTGGAGACAAAACAAAGAAGTCAATCCACATTGTTGGATGATTGTGAATTAATGATTTCTGCAAGGGACAGTTTGTGTTCAGTTTTCCTTGCACTGATTGAGAGGTTTGGATACTGCCTTAGCTGCAAGAGTCAAGTAGGGTCATGAGACGTGGAAAAAAGGGGGGGAGCCAAAAAGAAGAAGGGGGAAAATCTAAACAAATTTAGAGGATAAAAGATATTGCATGATGCCAACATCTTGGTAAAATACAAGTCAAAACAGAAGTTTCCAAGAATGGAGATGCCAAATGTTTTCTTCTTAAATCTTAGGAACACAGGAAGCGGTCTTATACCAAGTCAGAGCACTTATCTCACTAGTTTAGTGTTGTCTACTCTGGTGGTCCCCAACATGGTGGGGACACTTCCCATGGTTCTTGCCATCCTTCTTACCACTCCTACTTTTTTATTTTATCTTTTTTAAAGACTGAGGCTAGTGCACTTCAAAGCAAAGTGCCATCTCTTTCTCTATGTGGCACCATTGTTTTCTGTGAAATGGGCACTTGGTTGTTCTTTGTGGGGGAAAACCTTTGATTTGACAATTGAGGTTCATACCCACCTCTGCTTGCACTCTGTTTTAGGCTAAGATAAGTCATCTTTCAGTTCTTCTTCATTTTATCTTTTCTAAAAGAGATGTTGAAGCAGGAAACTGTTTTTTTGTTGTTGTTATTTTGTTTATTTGATGGTTTCTTATAGAGATCATTTCCTTTCATAGTGTGTGTATAAATTGTACTTTGTACTATAAGGGGTCATTCCCACTGGCAGGATGAATCGCTTCCTGGTTCGTTCTTGCCCCAGTTTGCAAAGCAATTCTAACAGGTCCCCCGTTCTACATGGGTGCCGCCATTTTGATGTAACAGCTGCATTGTGTCCAAATGGCGTGGTGCATCCGTTGCATCCTGTTGCTGCTGCAGGGCACCTGTGGCATCCTTTCAGCGGCGCCGGAAGGAGCTCCAAAACAGAGCTCCTTTTGCACTGTGTATCACTGGCACAGCCTTTACACGGCTGCAGCAGTGATACAATAGATAAAGGGGCCAAGCAGCCCCTTTCTCTTTTTACCCACTGCTGTCGGGGTGTCCTTGGGGCATGAAGCCCCAAGGACACCCATTTCCAGGCCGTGGGGAAGCGGCATTTTGTCACTTCCTTGAGGCCTGGAAAAGCGGCAGATTGGGGCCTCTGGGGCTGCCGCTGTGGCAGCTCAGGCTCTGATCTGTCAGGGAAAGGGGCAGGTGCAGGCCGCCCCAAAGGGGCAGTCTGTATCCCACCTAAGCAAGGTCAGCCCTGGTTAATATTTGGATGGACCGATGAATAGCAGGTGTGTGTGTGTGTGTGTGTGTGTGTGTGTGTGTGTGTGTGTGTGTGTTGTTTGCTTTCGAGTTGTTTCTGACTTATGGCAACCCTAAGGCAACCCTATCACAGGGGTTTCTTGGTAAGTGTTTTTCAGATAAGGTTTGCCACTGTCATCCTCTGAGGCTGAGAGACTGTGACTTGCCCAAGGCCACTGAGTAAGTTTTCATGGCTGAGTGGGGATTGAAACCCATGTCTCCAGAGTCACAGCACAATGTTCAAACCACTACACCATACTGGCTCTTGATACCAGGTGCTGTAGGCTATATTTCAGAGGAAAGAACTGGCAAGGCTAAGGATTTCTTGACTAAGAAAACCTTTTGAAATCCATGGGAGTCATTGGGCAATTGATACAACCTGGAGAAATTGTGGAGAAAGTGGTTGTAAAACTAAGAATGGATTTGCTTCACCTGGAGGAATGGGTCAATCAGCCACCCAATAACCATCACAGGACCTGAGACATCTGTTGAAGTCCTAGACTTAAACATTCAGCTACTCTTCACCTCCCTCCTCAACATGGAGAACATCTTGCCTGTTGAAGAGTACTCAAGAATGTTTGCACTGTATTTTGCAATTATGTGCAATCTTTCAGTTAGCCTAATAAAAGGTGTTGCTCTTACATGGATTTTAATTTTCCACCACTACAGGATTGCCAATATGAACTTTGGCTTTTTGTGTGATGTAAATTGGTGAGCCTGCCACTGCAGCTCAAAACACACCATTGAATTCTGGGATATGGCCCACATGCCATCCTTTATCATCAAGCAGAGCTGCACTCCCAACAAAAATTAGTTGTGACTATTTCTACCAAAAGCAATGGAAATCTTTAAGAACTTGTTCCATCAGTCCCAATGAGATTCTGTAACAACTAACTTTGTGTGGGGTGAGCTTCAGTGTTACACAATTTTTGCTTATGCTCAGGAACTATATGCTGATGGAAACTCCTCCCCATTTAAACAGATACCACACTCATCACACATGTGCAAACATGTTTCTAAGGATGTACCTATGAGGGAGGGGAGTATTGCTTCTCCCTCCAAATAAGAATCTCCCTTAATGAAATTTTCCTTCAGTCACCAAATTTCAAACATTCACAGAGAGTGACTCATTGACTATCATTCAAACCTAGAACTCTTACATTTCTTGTGTTCACATTCACTTGGTAATTTTGCCTGCCCCTTTTCTTTGGATGCCTAAATTAAATTAATTTAATGGTAGTAATTTGGGGACTGTAGGAAAATTTAATGGGGGCAGGATTCTTGTGGGGGTGGGATAATGCTCTCATCCCTACACCCCTGGTATGTACAGTGGGTTTGCTGCCAGAGAAGTCCATGGCAAGGAAAATAGCTGCCCGTTTTCTGGTTGATTGCTCAGTCTAATTAGAATCCAGAGGTGAGCATAATTTGTGTGTGTTATTCTACACAGATAGTTAATGTGTGTACTGATTCCCTATAAACACAAATGTATCATAAATGCCACTGACATGCTGGTCCAGATGAGTATGAATATCATTAACTTCAAAACAGACATTTTGTTAATAGCCTAGAAAGCATATTGTCAGAAATAAATTTTGGGCTGTTTAAGTTATGACTACTAACAATGTGGAGCTACTAAGCCCAGCCACCACCATCCAGTCTATTTTGCCTGATGTTTAATGTCATTGGATTGCATCCAAGATCTGCCTTCTATGGGCACAAAGATTCTACCCACTAAAGGTTCCTCCACCTAATTTCAGGTGCATTTTCCCTTACTCTCCCCAAAAGCTCACCACATTCATATTCTGGACTGCACAGTCCAAGCAAGTCCATTTCTTCCAGCTCAGTTGCCCACACATAAATCTGGAATCCACTCCATGTGACATATAATTCTCAGCCTGTAATTTTGCTGCTTTGCTTTGTATGTTTTTCCTCCAGTGTTTATACTACAGGTGGACTGGTTCAATCAATGAAGCCATGTTCCTGAGTAGGCAAGACCTATGCAGGGCAGTTGATGATTGAGGCTCTTGGAGGTCTCTCCTTCATAGGGTCACCATAACTTGAAGTTGAAATAAAAACAGCAAATCCAAGATTCTTTCATCTTTTACAGTGGTTGTGATCCAAGATCCTTTGATCTGATTCATTTTAGGGTACAATCCAATGCATATCACTTTAGAAGTAGAAAAGTAAAAATATATACATATTTTTAAATAAATAAATATTGTGTACAGTTCTTAGAGCCTCCTGGGTAACATAGCCACTGGAGTTTCAGAGAATGGCAGTCCCACTTTCCTAGAGAAAAAGAGGTAGAGTGTATATCAGATGGATAGACTCAGTCAAGAATGCTACAGCCTTAAGCATGAAGGAACTGAGCAGAGCGGTTGAGGACAGGTGATCTTGAAGGTTTCTCCTCCATGGGGTCACTATGAGTCAAAGTCAACTCAAAGGCAATTAACAACAACTAGAAAGCACAAACAATTGCAGTGCATTTGCAACCAAATTGCCATTTCTAATGGCCAGCTGAGCTGACACACATCTGGCATGTATGGTGTACATGTGACAGAGTGTGGTAGTCGGCCTCAGGCTTCAGAGTCCTTCCCAACCACATGTTAAGCCTTTAATGTGAACCAGGACCTTTACAAGTAACTAACTGTTCAAACAGATGTCACCCACAGAATGTCTCTCCCTCCCACCTGCCCCCCAAAAAAGAGTGGAATGAAAAAGATCTCATGAACACAGCCTATAGTTGTGGGCATTGTCACATGCAAAATGCAATTTGCTTTAAAGTTAGGGTCGGGTGAGAGCAGAGACATGAGGCCACTATTTATGCCTGCATTCTTCCACATGAGATTTGTTCATGCCAGGCCTATGTGTAATCTAGCCGTGTAAAATGGAAAATCTTGTTATGATGGTTTTCAAAAAATGAACAATTATGTAAAATGACTGATTGAAAACAATAAAAGAGATGAACACCACTAGCAGCAATAATAATAACATAAACAATGATATAATATTCATTTTAATAGGCTCCCTTTAGAGATTTTTGGAAATGAAAGGCCAAAAATGTATTAACAAGAATCAGTTTTCACTTAGGAGCTGTTGTTTTTTAAAAGATCATTTTATTGGGCATTCACTGCACCCCACCCTTGTCCCATAGATTATATCCTTGATCATTAATGAAGGCTAACACTGAAGTCATTGAACTTGACTGTTCACATGATTCACCATCTGTGGCTATCAGAAGCAGAGCTGAACTGATGAGGACTATGAGCTCATGAAAAACAAATGCCTCCAGGAAGGAGCTGTTGTCATTCAGTGCCATCCTTATTACATCTCTTTAACTTCTAACACAAAGTGGCCTATTTTGACATGTTGCATTAACAAGCCAGGAAAATATCTCCCTGAAATTATTTCAGTTGTAATAATAACATGGCATTCATCTGTCAGGAGGTTTTCTCCTAATGAATCACTAATAAGAAAGTCAACAATCAGTACAATTTAATTAGGATGTCTGGCTTCCAAATATCCTCAGAAGGTTGGGTGGTTTTTTTTTTTTTTTTTTTTTTGGCAAGTCACTTACCAGCTTGATTATATCTGTAATGATCATTTTGTTGTGTGCTTTGTTCCCTTCCGAAGTAAGCACTGTGATTAAAAAAAAAAACAAAAAACAGAGGCCTCCCAACCACTTTCATTCCTCCTTTGTTTGAAAAATTAATATGGTCATAATGGGACAGGTGATGTCAGATGAGGGAACAGTGCTGTCTTGAAGGAGAATGATCATTTGTAAGTCCCACTATCATACATGGCAATTGTTGTTGTTAGTTGCTTTTAAGTCTATCCTTTGACACTTTCATAGACTTTTATAAAGGTAAAAGTAAAGGTTTTCCCTTGACATGAATGTCTTGTCATAAACAACTGTAGAGGATAGTGTTTATCTCCATTACTAAGCCGAAGAACCAGCATTGTCAGAGGACTACTCCAGTGGTTATATGGCCAGCATGACTGCACCGAACACTGTTACCTTCCCACTAAAGTAGTACCTATTTATTTACTTCCATTTTCATGCTTTCGAACTGCTAGGTTGGCAGAAACTGGGACAAATGATGGGAGCTCACCGCATTATGCAGCACTTGGGCCTTGAACTGCCAACCTTGCAACCTTCCGATTGTCAGAATTGGTATCTTAACCATTCAGCCACTACATTCTTTGTTGCGAAAACTTAGTCAAAGGAAGTTTGCTACTGCCTTTCTTTTTGGTTGAGAGAGTGTGACTTGCCCAAAGTCATCCAATGACTACCCGCGGTTTTTGTACTTTGGAATATGTTCGTCCAGTTGATCATTCCAGGTAGAATAAACCCACTGAATCAGTGGGAACTGGGTAAGTCAACACTAAATGTTTCAAGTTCCATTGATTTAATCCACCTAGGTTTGTTGGGGGGAAAACTGGATCCCGCCTTTTAGACCCCAAAATATCATAATGGGGGTATTATTTGCCCAAATGACTTTATATCCATTTCTGTATGTAATGTTTGGTTTTTGGTTTAACTTTTTAAAGACCATGACTCCCTGTTTCTGGGTTTGTGTTTGTTCACTTTGTTTTTATTTCCATTTTCCAGTTTGCTTTGGGTCCTCCTCTTCCCTTCCTTAGCCAGGCTCTGGATCTATTGTTCCTGCATGGGTTGGACTAGATAGCTCTTGCAGTCTTTTCCAACTCTATGATTCTATGATTATAGTCAGATTGAGTCAACTGCCTCACGTTGTGGTTTGGGGTGTCATGAAAAGGCAGAACATTTTTCAGTACTTATGTTGTTGTGCTATGGAAATGTACTTGTTGATGTTCTACTTTATCTGTTAAGATAATTTGCCTGGCTTTGGGTAGAGTGAACTTTGACTTGATGTCATCTGCTGTTCTGTTTCAGAAAATAAAATGTCTTGGGCTACACATATCACCTTGAGATTTCATATATCTCCTTGGATTACTGATCATTCAGTGCCCATCCCTGTTATAACACCATCTTTGTTTCCTGACCTTTATTTGCCTTCCTTTGTTCTGCTTCCTGGGTTTCTAAGGTATGGAAGCACTATCACAAAGATTGTCTATATGCTGATACTAGCGCTACCCACAGGAAACCACAGCTACTGATGAATTAACATATTTTGATCAATGAAAGGCGTGGTACAGATTGCCATGTACACGCTCCCTAACCATAATACGTGCTAGCAGTGTGATAATGGTGGTGCCCTGTGTACACGGGCGCCACCATTATGATGTCACACATGCACCGTGTCCAAATGGCACAGCACGTGTGTGACATCTTCGTGCTGCCCCAGGCCGCTTACGGCAGCCTGGCTGTGGCCTGGCTCTGGCTCCCGGGGTGTCCAAGGATATGAATCCCCAAGGACACCCCTTTTCAAGGCCACAGGGAAGGGGCATTTTGCCGCTTCTCCATGGCCTGGAAAAGTGCCAGATTGGGGCCTCTGGACTGCCAGTATGGCTTCCTTGGCCCCAATCCTCCGCAGAAAGGGGCGGCTGCAGACTACCCCTTTTCCACGGTCTGTACTGGGTCAATATTTGTTAGTTTTATGTGTGATATAGTGATTTAAAGTTATAGTGTTATGGTGGAGACGCAGCTATTAGTGAGAGATTACCATATGCCAGCCTACAGATTGTACCTGTTTTAGACATGATTCTTAAATATGAAAGATGGCATTTACTTTGAATTGGCAGGAATGGAAAGGGCTGGGATAAATATACTCCCATTTCATAATGTCCCAAGAAGAGTGTCTCATTCTACAGCAAAATATAGATGAGCTGAATTCAATGTATCCTCTAGATATCGCTTTACCTGTTTTCACAAGCCATTTTACCTGTTTTTCAGTCTCCTAGCATAGCTTTTTAAACTGTGAAATAAAGTTCTAAAAGAAAAAAAAACCAAGCCAGCTGTTTCAAAGCTGTCATGGGAATACAAAACCAGGCGATCCCTCCCAGGAAATGGATATTATCCAGAGTCTGAGACAAGCATCCATCATCCCCCAAATGCCTGCCATGGCAAGACCATCTGAATAAACAGGGAAACTTACCCAGCCACTGTTCAGGCCTCCTCCAGAACGCCCCTTTGTCCTTCTGAAGGAAGGCAGCTGTGCTGCTCCTGAGGTCCTTTTGCAAGTGTGTGGAAGACAAAGGGAGTGGGGACAGAGGGATGTTGACTGGGAATCTGAAGCCTAGCCAACATAAAGATGATGTCTACAGTTCCTGCATCAGCATTCACTCTCCTCCTGCATCCCATTAGTGAGCTCTGCTTTCATCTTCAAGGCTATAACCCTGTTTGTGTATCATTGGGCCTTTCATCATCCAGTGTCTTGCCCTGCCCTTAACATCCTTTCACCTTTAATCCATTAGTTAATGCAAAAAAGAACCTCCCACCCAATGAAAGACACCCTCTACTTCTTTCTTTCATAGTTCAGCTCATATATATATTTTTTTAAAAGAAAAAAAATCACAGATATACCTCAGAAAATTACCAATGTAAAGGGATGTATGGGAGAAATTTTCCTTCCATTTTCCATTTCCATTTTCCATTTCCATTTCAGGCCTGCAAATAGAATATGGGAACATAAAAAAGGCATTGCTTTGTCATTGTCATCATCATTATCATCATCTACAACAAAATAACATCACCACCACCATCATCATTGTCATCTATTTCTTTACAAAATGCATGACTCACTTTCCCAGCTTACATAAATGTTCCAAGTGGCATATAAAAGTACTTTTTTTTAAATGAGAGAACAACAATTACAGCAAAGTTTAAAAGAACCCAAGCAAAAACAGTTTATATACCAGCTACATCTGTTCCACATTTCCCAACATGGTTTCCAAGTACTGTATGACTTTTTCATACATGAGTGGAATATTTTAAACCATATGTACTTTAAATGGCTGTCCTTCTCAACTGCCCTGAGTGGCTGCTGTATAGATGAGCTGACCATAGTGGCCTCACACTTGCACTGAATACACTAAGCACATGTGCAGAATTGGTGGTTTAGCACATCTGTCCAAACCTCCCCAAAATGAATTCAACAGTGGGAGGCAAAATGTGAGGTCCTCCTCAAAGTGCAGAAAGATGGCACATTTGCAGGGCACAGGCCCAGGTGTGGGGAGGGGACAGGAAAGGGCAGCAGACCTTGGCTGTTGCTCTCTGTTGGACAGAACCATGTGATCTGGCAGTCAGACCAGTCACCCTTCAGTGAGGATGGGAAAAAATATTTGAAAAATAATAAAAAGCATGTTTCTTCAGTGTTGAGAAACCCTGACAAGAAGAATCCCAGACTGATGAGAATCTTCACAGTTGAGAACTTACTCTATGCAAAAATCATCTGTGTTCTTTTTGTTCAGAAAATAATATTTCTGCACAGAAATACTATTTCTTGTGCAGAAAATGGTGTTTCCAAAGCAGAAAATGCTATTTTCAAAACAAAAACACCACATCTGAATTTTGTACAGAGTAAGTCTCAACCTACGAAATCTTTGAAAACTACACAGCTTTTGAAGACTTTCTCATAGTGAGGGGAAAATTTACTAAAATTATTCATTGCTTTCACTGAGAAGAAAATCAACGAGGAATTAGATCCCTATCTTTCAGGTGTGATATGTTGTGCTGTCCCATCATCAGTATCAGAGTCAACTGCCACTCCAGTGAGTTTCTATAGGTGGAATAATCGCAGCAAAATAGCTACTTCTGCCCATTTGCTACATATTTAAGGATGAATTAGGACAGGCACATATGTCTGTGTTAGCTTTCCCCTAGGAAGAATATCCTGACACTAAGCAGGCACCCTGGCCTCAATCCTTAGGCAGGGAAAGAATAGTTCCTGGGAGCTTTCCCCATCCAACACAGCTGGCAAAAGATCTGCTTGAAACCGTTGAGAGTTATTGCCAGTCAGTGTCAACAATACAAAGCTAGATGGACCATTGGTCTAACAAAGGCAGTTTCCTATACACCAATTTCCTATCAGAAAAGGGATGTCTGCTCCAACTACTAACTTCTCTGAAATTACAGCACAGTCTGTCTCCATCCATCAGCCAGGGGACTAAGGGATTCTCAACTGTGTGAAGTTATTTATATTTTGTATTCAGTGGTGGATAGGGGAGACCTTGGCTCACCTGCAAGATCTAGAGTATGTGAGAAGGACCAAGGTGTCTTAGTGCAATGGTTCTCAGACTTTGGTCCTCCAGATGTCTGGCAGTTTGGCTCCTAGAATTCCTGAACACTTTCCACACTTGCTGGGACTTCTAACAGTTGCACCTGGAGGACCAAAGTTTCAGAAATACCTCCTGAGTGGATAACAAATCAGAATATGAATGAGCAGCTCCTTAAAAATCAGTCTTGGGCTGAATTCCCAGAGACGTGGTATTCAGGTAATAGAAAGTGATAGTTTTGCTCTATTCTGCATTAGTCAGGTCATGTTTTGAGCACTGCCTCTGGTTTTGGATAAGACATTTGAAGAAGGTAATTGACAAGACGGAAATGAACAATCAGGATAGAACAGGCAGAGTTTTTAGACTGTGGGGAAGGAAATTAAGGAAACACATGATTGCAATTTTCAGCTAGTGACCAAACCATAAGATGGCTGCATCTAAGACTGCTGCCACTCCATAGAATTAATGCAATTTAACACCGCTTTAATTGTCATGGCTCTGTCCTATGGAATTCTAGGATTTGTAGTTTGTTGTGACACCAGAGCTCTTTTACAAAGAAAACTAAACATCTCACAAAGCTACAAATCCCAGAATTTCATAGCATTGAACCATGGCAGTTAAAGTGGCATCAAACTGCATCAATCCTGAAGTGCAGATGCAGCCTATGTTTGCTGAGTACCATTTTTACAAATGACATTGTTAAAGCTTTCTGAAAGTCTGCTTTCTTCCTCATCTGTGTGCTATGAGCTAGGAAAAGATTGTGGAGAAACTAAATTGATTCTCCTTCAGCAAGACATATTCTTCTATGGCCTCATTCCTACTTACCCTTTGCTCCGGTTGCCGAACCGAATCTATGAATCTGGAATAAATCTTCAATTCGAAACTGCCCCCAAATGGTTTCAGCATCTTTGAAAGCTCTTGCAACATTTGCTCTAAAACCCAGACATTGGAATGAAAGACATCATTTGCCAGAAGTTTGGAGAGTAGCATGGGTGGTCCATACCCAATAGTGCAGTTTTTTAGGCCTGGTATTGGCACCCACAGCAATTCTGTGCAGAATTCTGCCAATTTTAGAGATTTTCTGTTTGTTTGACTAGGCATTTTCTGATAGACAGAACAATATCCTTCCTTGTCCTTCCTATAAAGGTTTTTCCCTGATATAAATGTATTTTTAATGAGTTTGAGCCAGTCTCATGATCTGAGAGATGGGTGTGGGTGTTAGTTTCTGAGTTTGAGTTACCAGCACTGCTCCCCATGTTTCATCTCTGCCTTAGAAGACATGGAAAATTATAATCCCACATTACAAGATAACCCAGCATTTTTATGATCAGGGTGAATCACAAATATTATGTGCAGCATAGTCAGAGGAAAAGGTCAGTCCAGCTGCTAGACTGGACACCGACTAGACCATGCTGCAGATTTGCCAAGCAGCTGAGATAACAAGAACACATGCTGGAGAGTTAAGTGGAGGAGGAAATGCATGTTCAGTGTGTGCCATAAATTATTGAAGAAGAACAGTCAGGGTGTGCATGGGAGACTACAACCACTATTAGCAAAGGTCAAGACAAACCACTAAAATGGAAAGGTACACGTGGGAGAGAGCATTAGCCTCTAACCTAAGTGGTTTATGGGAAAACCTTGCAATAGACATGGGAAAGGAAATCATTTCGCCAAATGTTACGGGTTAACAGTAGAGGAAGACCCAGGTAGAGCTGAAAGAGCCCTGTAGAGGATAAACACTCTGCTATATACTATGGTGGTGGTGTTTTGACTAGGGGGGGGGGGGAATCTGTCAGTTTTGCCCCATATTTTTCTTTATTATTTAATACCTCAAGTGGTTTCCATCTCAAGGCCAGAATCCTTTTTACAAGGTCTTTTTACAATGTTGCATGAGGAGGTAGCAGGTATGCAAGATGTTTGATTGCCAGAGCACCAAATGCCAGATGGCACCTGAGCACAGCTTCACCTCCAGACCTAAGCAGCCACTGACTGGTCACAAGGGTATGCTGGGAAAGTTCATTAACACTCCTATGTGTTCATTAAATTTAATTTATATCCCAACTTTATTCATATACAAGAATTTAAAAAATAGGGTAAAAACAAACAAACACAAGGTTAAAACAATATGATACATAAAGAAAACTAAAATAAAATGGCAAAAAAAAAGGAAATAGCCTTCTTCGCTCTACAGCATTCAAAGTTTGAGGATGATCTGGCTGTGTCATCTGTCATACCATTGATTGTCAGGGTTGATTCAGTTGATCTGGCTGGCTAGGTGGGTGTCCCCTTCCTCCCTCACTGTTTCATGCATCTCCCTCCCAAAAATGCATGCTTAGTGGAAGAGGACAATCATCCTAGATAGAAGGAGCATGCCAGCCTTTCTATCCTTCAACTCTTCTTCTCCTGTGATACCTACACATCCGCACTCCTTTGTTTTTCAGGCTGCAATACATCCAATATCCCCTCATTCTGAAGCCAACTCTCTGAACTACTAGAACTTACTTTTGAGTAAACTGTACATGCTGCTTTTTCTTTTTAAGAAAATATCTTGCTTGTTATGGAAAGGCATCTGCATATGTTCAGATGGAATTGGTCCTTAGGTACATTTTTGAAAACACAATCCAGTTCCTTTCTCACAGGAAAAGTACTCTAGAGAGGCATCATTTACTTCTCTCATTGCTGTTACATAGTATTACTGGTAATAACACCTAGCATTTTAAAAGTGTTTTTGAGCATGCCAAAAACTTTTCCCACATTACTAAAAAATCCTAACTCATTCCACCTATAAAGACTGCTGTTTGGTCAGATGACAATGTTTTTATTTAGGCAGGCTTTTGAATTTTAATTATGGAACTGTAGTGCGTGTGCAGTTGATGTGCTGTCTTTTTTAATCTGTTACAGTAATTATATTTAAATATGTTTTAAAGTGTTTTAGCTGTTTTTAATCATGCTTTTTAAAATAATTACTGATATTTTAAGTCTATTTTAGGTTTTGTAAATTACTTTTTTAACTCAATCTTTTTGAACGGATTATAAGTCACCATGAATCCCATTTCTGGAGAAAGGTGGGATACAAATTCAATAAATAAATAAATTCCTCTCTCTTTTGGTATTTCTTCTATTAATGCTCTTAAGTGAATTATTAGTGAGTTGATTAATCATAGTGTACAGTGGTACCCCGGGATACGAATGCGCCGGGTTACGAATTTTTCGGGATACGAAAAAATCCCATAGGGATTTATTGCTTCGGCTTACGAAGGTTTCTTCGGGTTACGAAAAAACCGCGGCGCTATTTTCCGCCACCGGAGGGCAGCAGAGAGCTATTTTTCCATTAGCGCCTATGGGAATTCGGCTTACGAAGGTATTTCGGGTTACGAAATTAACCGCGGAACGAATTAATTTCGTAACCCGGGGTACCACTGTATATTCAAAGATGTGTAGCCAATGGTACAAATATTTACATCCTGAGATGTAGGCATTGTTAAATTATCTGGACATGTTTTGTTTGCATTATGTAGCATTTTCTGGTGTCATTGATGCGGAACAGACCGTCCAAAAAGGATGGCCTGCCAGCGCCTCCTTTTCCGCCGTCGGGAAGCTGCAGCGAATTAACCCTGCAGTTTCCTGCCAGCAAAAAAAGAACCCGCAAAAAGCAGGTTCTTTTTGTGGTGCACTTCTGATGCCCAAGTGTGCCAATGGCGCACTTGTAACATCACAAGTGTGCCACAACATGCGGACGCTAAGCGTCTGTTGCATCAAAATGGCGGCACCCGTGTGTATAGGGCGCCGACATTTTGACATACGGAGTACGTACTAGGGTTAGAGAGTGTCTGCATGGTGCACGCTCCCTAACCCTAGTACCACCTCCACCACACCACATTTTGCCCATCTGTAACAGCCCATTGTAAGCTACTTTAAGATGGCTTTACCAAGAAAAAGTGCCATACAAATAAATATGATAATGGTGGTTGATGGTTATAGTAATACTGAGCCTAGGTACAGTTGAGTAATTTTAGATGCCTCAAGCAGGATCCCAAACTTAGAGGGAGGCTCATTCTCAGAATATCTGTAACTGTTGATGATCCACATCTGCAACATCTGTTATAGTCATAGGATGTCTGTGAAGAGAAAAGGTGGTGAAAGAAAAGAGGAAAAGGGCCACAAAATACTTGGGCTAATGGTTGTCCCCTATACTGTGCACAAAGAAAACCAAGCCTTCTGTTTTCTTTCTAGTAAACAGCTTTCAGATGAGTGCCTCTGAGCAGAAATTAGCAGTATGTGTACATGTGCCAGTCAGTTCTTTCATGGTCCACCACATAATATGATTATTAAGAATTGCATAATGTTTCAAATATGCTTGGCTGGATTTGGAGAACTATAAAATGGCAACCGAGAGAAGGGGGTGAGAGCGAGGAGAGAAAGTCCTTTTGCCTGGTTTGGGGGGGTGGAGTTAGGAGATGGAAAGGCCAAAAGCAAACAAGAGTGGAGGGATAGAAAGACCAGTGAGAAAGAAAAAAGTGGTGAAGGGGAGAAGAGAAATAAGGAAGATAAATAATATTTGTAACGCAGGCAACATTGGCACAGGCAACATGAGGAGAAAGACAGAAAGAGAGGTAGGCACTTTTGTGGAAGAACAAGAGTTTGGGGTTGAAGGAGAGAAAATGTAACATTGGGGTGAGGCTTCAAATGATGCATTTTAATTTGGATGAAGCCAGAGACAATCACTGTTGTATAATAATAGGAGAAATAGTGTCTAGGTAGTATGGTATGTGTGTGCATACCTGTTTCTGCAATAGCCCCAAAATTATGGTGGTATCCAGACTGGCGCAAAGTGCTGGCCTGGAAACATACTAGGATTGCCTCGGGGCATCCTTTACAGACGCCCCGCAACCCTAGGACGTACTCTGTATGTCAAAATGGCAGCGTCCTGTCTACATGGGTGCCGCCGTTTTGACGTGACGGACGTGCCACGTCCAAATGGTGCGGCGCAGGCATCACATCATGGCGCTGCTGTAGGGTGGTTGTGGCGCCCTTTCAGCGGTGCCGAAAGGAACTCTGTTTCAGAGCTCCTTCCGCCGCGCGTATCGCTGGTGCGGCCTTTAAACGGCCGTATCAGCAATACAGAGAAAAAGGGGCCGAGCGGCCCCTTTCTCCCTTTCCCCGCCGCTGTCGGGGTGTCCTTGGGGCATGAAGCCCCAAGGACACTCCTTTCCAGGCCTGGAAAAGCAGCGGATCGGGGCCTCTGGGGCTGCCGCTGTGGCAGCTCAAGTCCCGATCTGTCGGGGAAAGGGGCAGGTGCAGGCTGCCCCAAAGGGGTGGTCTGTATCCCGCCTATATTAAAAAACTGACATATCATGGATACTAAGGGAACCCTAGAAATTATGCACCTGAGCGTTATTGTGTTTTAAAAATTATTTAACTTAGGGGCTGAAGAGACTGGCAATTTGAGCCAGCTTCCTGGAGGCGTGGGTGTGGTGACCACATGCCGCATGCCCTGACTCTGCCCCAATCCGGTGTCATGCTGCCCTCCTGACCAGACAGCAGGCGGCATTGGGTCATTCCTGCCGGGCAGCAACCAGATGCTGGATGCTGCAGGAGCACAGAATAGCCATGGTGACAGCGAAAAGAGCACCTCTTTTCCAGCCCAAAAAAAGAGCAGCAAAAATGCAGATCAGGGCTGTGGTGTGCAGTTGCTGTGTCCCCTATCTGGCACTCAAAGGAGCAGTTTCGCCCCTTACTTTAGCTAACTAGTATGTGTCGTGTAGCACCTTTTTTAGCCAGCAAGGGTACAGCTTTCCTAGCCTTCTGTATTCAGCTAAGAGGAAGTTGCTGTCAGGTGTGAGACACTGAGCTACCCAGAGGACCTCTAGGAGCCCAGAATCATGCTTTTCACTGTAGGGCACCTGACCTGTTAAATTGAGAATGAAGGAGTTCTATCTGCTTTGTACAGTGGGCCCCTGATATCCACTGGATTTGGTTCCAGGACTCCTCATGAATACCAAAAATTTATGGATCCTCAAGCCCAATTATATATAGTGGCATAGTAAAATGATGTCTCTTATATAAAATGGCAAAATCAAGGTCTGCTCTTTGGAATATATATATATATATATATATTCAAGCTGTGAATAAAGAATTTTTGGATACAAACACTGTTAGACTCCGGATAGAGTAAGGAAGCAAGGCCCACAACCTCTATTTCAGCCTTCCTACCTGACTTGTCAGGGAATCCAGGTTCCAGGTTCAATCAAATCAAATGTTGCTTCTTTTCCTCCGCTCCTCACTTTCTGCAAGTAACACATTCAACTTGGGGGAAATGGCAAGGGGTATTTTGTTTGTTTGTGTTTTTTGTTTTTTTGTTTTTGTTTTGGAAATTTTCCCAAATCTAAGTGCTGGAGAAGAAATCAGCAACTTTTTTCCTGGCATGGGCAGCAAGAGAGTTAACTTTACCAAGGAGGATGAGGATGGCTGAACCTTGAGAAAGATAGTCAGGTATAACAACTGGAGTTGAAAAGATACCTTTGAGAAGGGGTGGTGGTGGAAATTGTATATATTGGCGGGATACAC
>NC_056522.1:247445693-247463189 GCF_019175285.1 Sceloporus undulatus | reverse complement strand
GGATTCAATCTGAGTTTGTTTTTCCTCATCCAACCCATTACTGACCCCAGGCAGGTGTCCAGAGGAGAGATGCCATCCTTAGTCACTGTGTCAGTCGGAGACATGGAGAGATAGATCTGGGTGTCATCAGCGTACTGATAACACCGAGCTCCATGGCTCTGGATGATCTCTCCCAGCGGCTTCATGTAAATAATAAATAGCATGGGGGACAGAATGGCACCTTGAGGGACGCCCGATGTAAGCTCTCTTTTCCGAGAGCAGCTGTCCCCCAGTCTCACCATCTGGAACCTTCCCGAGAGATAGGACCGGAACCACTGGAGCACAGTGCCCCCGATACCTAATTCTCCCAGGCGTTCCAGAAGGAAACCATGGTCGATGGTATCGAAGGCCGCTGAGCACCAACAGAGTTATATCTCCTCTGTCGGTGGCCAGACGGAGGTCATCGACTAAGGCGACCATGGCAGTCTCAACTCCGTAGCCCGCCCTGAAACCAGTTTGAAATGGGTCGAGATAATCGGTTTCATCCAAGACTGCCTGGAGCTGAAAAGCGACTGCCCTCTCAATCACCTTGCCCAAAAATGGTAACAAGGAGACAGGTCTATAATTGCTCATGGATAAGGGGTCAAGGGAAGGTTTCTTCAGCAAAGGCCTTACAATTGCCTGTTTCAAAGATGTTGGTACAGTACCTTCCCGAAGAGATGTATTTATTATTTGGTGAAGAGCAGATGTTATAACATCTCCTCCCTGTACGGTCAACCAAGAAGGGCAAGGGTCAAGAGGGCAGGTCATCTTTTTCATGCATCCAGGGAGCTTGTCTACATCCTCGGTCGGTAGATAGATAGATAGATAGATAGATAGATAGATAGATAGATAGACAGACACAGACAGTGGGGAATGATTTTAAAAGGGTAGTTAATGAGTATACAAGGGTGTGAAATGTTGAAAACTCACAAATGTGTATAAGTCTAAGTCTAAGAACCTGACAGTCCTTCAGCCTATGGATCCTGTGTCAGGATCCTACAAGCATCTTCTGACTTCCAAACAAACAGTGACAGTCCTCACATTTCAGATACTTGGTTTAGAAAGCAAAACATAGAATGTGACCCATGAATTTCAGTGAATTTTGTATTTTATTTCATATTATTGAATCAGACAAGAAGCTCGGCTATTACTGAATATACCACACTTCAGGACAGGGGAAGAAATGATACATTTTCACTTGTGACTCATCTTTACTTTCTTGTGGGTCAGGGGAGTAAGAAGGGTTGTGTTCTGTTTACTTTGCAAAGTTTTTTATTATTATTATTTTGTTTTTCCCAGACACTCCCAAGGCCCAAGGTTAATGCTGATGTAGATCCTCAAGGATGCATCCTGTTTTGTCATCTAATCATTTAATTGCTCTTCTCAGCAAGTTTACTCAACTGACCTTTCACATGGCAGAGAATCTCTCTTATGGTGCTTTCCCTTCACTGGCCTCTGAAGACAAAGTGAATAACAACCTCCCACAGGCACTACAAAATGCAGGGGCACAGCTATGAGGAAGGAGAGAATGATGGTGTTGTCCCTCCAAATGAGAATTCTGACTCCCCCCTGTGAAATTTTCCTTTTGTATCGAAGGCCTTGTTTTCACTATGGTTTAAACCTCATCTCGATCTGGGTTAAACGGGCATGGTTCCCACTTAATTCGAATCCCCAAAGCAATTCAGAAAGGGGGGGGGCATGGTTTTTACCCATTTAACCCATGTCAAAAAGATGCTGGTAAAATGGGGTGGGTTTTTTGGGCTGAATCAATTTATTTGGAAATAGATTCAGCCTAAGTGGGAACCAAGTGGAATCAAACGAGATTTGAATCTGCCTTGGTTCCTACTGGCAGCGGCTTTCCCGGTCATACCTCCATGTGCTGTGCTCAGTCCTCTGTCCTCCTGGCTTGCCTCTCTCCTTCCACCCTGGTGTGCCTCAGTCCTCCCTGCCTGCCTCTCTCCTGCCCCAGCCTCTCCTCTGCCCTCAGTATGGCCAGGAAGGACAGAGGGAGACATGGCGGGGAAGCCATGGCTGTTGCTTCCTGCACTGATTCTTAAAACCAGCACAAACATAGTGGGAACCATGCTTTTTGCTGAACCGGTTTCAGGAATCAGTGCAGGAAGTGAATCAAGAGGTAAGTGGGAATGAGGCTCAAATTTCTAGTATTGCAGAGAATGAGACACTGAAAATCATTCAGATCTAGAATCCTCTATTTGCTGTATTGACATTCTCTTGGTACTTTAGCCTGTCCCTTTTTTTTTAGATTCCTAAACTATATTTCTTCGGGTACATCTATACTGTAGAAATGATTCAGTGCTGTAGCTCCATCCTATGGAATCCTGGAATTTGTAGTTTTAGAAAGACTTTAGCCTTTTCTGTCAAAGAGTGCTGGTCTGTCACAAAACTACTAGTACCAGGATTATGTAGGACAGAACCATGGAAGTGGTGCCAAACTGTATTAGTTCTACAATGTAGATACACCCCTAATGCTTCAGTGAAGTTTTAAGTTACTGCAGTGCTGGAAATTTGGGGGGCTGGCTGAAGGAAAATGTCATGCTTGGATAAAGTGGTTATCCCACATTGGCTGGACCTCTGGGAGTCGGGGTGGGATTTCTGGTGGGACCTCCAAGTGCAGGGGGCGCATGGGAGAGGCCATGTGGGCCTGAGGAGTGGCTGAGCAACTGGAGGCACATCCACACAGCTGGAAACTGTGCCTGTGGGCCTAAAGGGGCACCTGCACCAGGCCAATAGAGCATCTGCATAGCTGGAAATAGCAGCCGAAAATGGTGGCCACATGGCCAGAAACGGTGCCTGCACAGGCTGAAAGAGCCCGCGTGGCCAGAAATGGCACCCATGTGGGCCGAATGAGCACCCCCATGGCCAGAAACAGCACCCTTGCAAACAGAGAGGCACCCGCATGTCTGGAGGGGCACTGGCATGGGCCCAAACAGCACCCGCATGGGCCAAAAGAGTGCCAGTGCAGCTTGAAACGGTGCCTGCACGGCTAAAGGGGGTGCTCATTTGGCCCTGGTGGCGCAGTGGTTAAATGCCTGTACTGCAGCCATTCACTCAAAACCACAAGGTTGCGAGTTCAAGACCAGCAAAAGGGCCCAAGCTCGATTCAGGCTTGCATCCTTCCGAGGTCGCTAAAATGAGTACCCAGACTGTTGGGGGCAAATTAGCTTACTTGCTAATTAGCTTACTTGCTGTTCACCGCTATGATCTTTGGAATAGCGGTATATAAATAAAACAAATTATTATTATTATTATTATTATTATTATTATTATTATTATTATTATTAATTATCTGCATGGGCTAAAAGAGCACCCACACTGCCTCTGAGGAGCACTCGTACAGGCCTGGGCAGCACCCGAGGGGCCAATTGGGTGTCACCCCCCTTTCTGTGATGTCACCCCTTTCTTGGGTGTTACCCAGTGTGGTCCACACACACCACACCCCCCCCCCTCCAGTGATGCTAATGCTCCCATCCCCACACCCAGTGTAGCCATATCCATGTGAAATAGGCCAGTGGTGAGATTTCCAGGAAAAGTTTGCAACATATATCACCGATGCACTGTATATGCAATGCAAGAATTTCCTTGGGTTCTCTTACCAAAGTCAGTTGCAAGGTGTACAATGCCAATTGTCTTGCAATTTGGGCAACTGTTTAACATAGTGATGTAGAATTAGAGATTATTCAGAAAGAGTTTATCTCCTTCCACTGTAGCATTTGAACAGCACAACGATGAATCTCTGCTAAAACCTTAAATTTCTCCCTCCCAAACTTTACAAATGGTTATAATGTTTCTTTAAAGAGTTCAAGGGGCCAGGTCCCCCAAAATGCATATTAAAGTTATTAAGTAATAATCCTAGTATTGGCAAACTTTTGTGTGAAGTGGACTACTTTTTAATGGTGCCACAAAATAATTCATTTGAGATGTGATTCCATGTCCGCAGGAGTCTGTGTCTTCTTGAAATGCCTCTAGGACCAAATATTCATTGTTAGGCCATTTGACCCCATTTGATCCCAGCTTAAATATGACACAAGTTTTCCCTTTTTAGGTTTGTTTTCATGCTCACTTACAATAAAAAGGAAATCATCAAAATGTTAGAGTTTTTCTTCACCTTTGATTTGAATTCAAGCCAGAGAAGAACTCAACCCCTCCTTTCATTTCAAGTTCATCTGCTTCCAAGTCCCCCTTCCCTCTCTCAATACTTTGCTTTCTGGTGGATAGACTTCTCCCTTTCCATCCTGTCATACCTGGGATGTGACCAAATTCAAAGATATAGCCATGTCAGTCTGTTGAATCAGTCTGTAGAGAGATCTTGTAGCACTTTTGAGACTAACTGAAACAAAGAAGTTGGCACATGAGCTTTCATAGACTTTAGTCTACTTCCTCAGATGCATGACTAAGGCCCTGTGCAGACCAGTCATTAAGGACGGCATGAGGGCGGAGTTGGCATCATGTCCACATGATGCACACGCCAACTCTGCCCCCAGGGCACCATGATGCCGCACACCACTCCACATGGCGTGTGGCTTCATTGTACTCCTTTGGCGCTGCATCCATATGACGTAGCACGAAAGGAGTGCCTTCAAGCCGTGGTGCCATGGCTATCGTGCCCTTTCCAGGGTGAAGAAAGGAACAGCTTTTGCAGCTCTTTTTTACACCCTGGAAAGGCCAGATTGAGGCCGCAGCTTGTGGTTGCCATGGCCCTGATCCAGATCACCTTAAGGCGGCATATCCCCTAAATGTATCTGAGAAAGTAGACTGAAGTCTACAAAAGCTCATGATGCCAACTTATTTCTTACACTTAGGCCTGTTACAGACGGGCCTTTTAGTATGGAGTCAGTCCGTACTAGGGTTAGGAAGGTGCGGTGCTTCTGCACCCCCTTAACCCTAGTATGGACTGAGTCCGTACAAAATGGTGGCATCCCATCTACATGGGAGCCGCCATGATGATGTCACGACCGCACCACCTCTATACGGGGCGGGGCGGACGTGATGTCATCGCTCCGCGCGAGGGCGCTTAGTACGCTTAGTGGTTTGCGACGCTGCTTTACGTTGCTGGGTGCAGCCTTCAGACGGCTGTGCCCAGCAACACAAGGGAGAAAGGGGCCAAGCGGCCCCTTTCTCCTCCTCCCCGCCGCCGCGGGGTGTCCTTGGGGCTTGAAGCCCCAAGGACACCCCTTTCCAGGCTGTGGGGAAGCGGCCTTTTGCCGCTTCCCCACGGCCTGGAAAGCGGCAGATCGGGGCCTCAGCAGCTGCCATTCTAGCCGCTGAGGCCCCGATACCCCAGAGAAAGGGGCGGGTACAGGCCGCCACTTTTCGGCGGTCTGTAACACACCTAAGTCTTAAAGGTGCTACAAGATCTCTCTACATACTAGGATGTAACTATGTAATTTTTCCTATGGCTGTTGATGGGTACAGAAGAGCCTGTGATTTTTACTTTCTCCCATGAGTTATACTTACCTCTGAAGGGGACATTTTTCTGTTGTTTTTTTTCCTGTTGCATAAATTTACGTACATCAACAATGCAGCTTTCAGATTAAAATGATCCTCCTCATATTTCCTTATTCTCTCTCATACCTTTCCATGGTGTTTTATCTTGTAGTTATCCCAAAATCCACCTTTATTTATTTATTTTATTTATATCCCACTTTTTGGCTAATACATTACAAGGACCATGTATTCAGACCTCTGGTCCCAGGTTTGTTCTTCAGTGACCTGTGTATCCTTTCCACATATAGCACTGATATTTCATTAGGACTGGGATGAACATGATTTTCAGTATAAAATTATACAGTTGGGAAACAGTGCAGTACATGTGATTTCATCTTTGGGCTTGGATCTTCTGTGCAGAGCACCACCTATACAATGAGGCAAATTGGTCTAGGGATGCTTCCTCCTCATCATTATTTTTTCTGTTGTTATTCCACAAGTTGAACTTTTCCCCATTTGAACATGGGCTGTGACTGTTTCACATCCTATGAGCCACCAGAGGGTTATAGTCACTTTTAGCTTCCTTTCCGCAGCAAAAAGGGGAAAGGCTAACAAGAGAGTGCATGACCTGTTTAAGGTGGAGAACATTGTCCCTTTTTGCTCAATAGTTTATACAATTTGTCACAGGAAAGAGCTCCTGTGAGAACCTCTTTTATTCCTAATTAACTCTCCAGTGAGAGCAGTCATTCTAAAAAAGAAAATCCATTTTATAAAACAAACCAAGGTTTCATTGTAAAATCATTAAACATTAACACTGGAAGGACCCATAATCTGTTTCATATGTTCAGGATCTGTGAATTGAACCTAAATATTCCCTGACTGAGAGAGCCAGCATGACATAGTGCAAATTTACAGTGCTTTATAAATATAATGTAATAATAACTGGACAATGACTTTGGAGATCAGGGTTCAGTTCCCTGCTTGGCTATGGAAACCCATTTGGTGAACTTGGACAAGTCACACTCAGCCCTAGAAAACCCTATGATATGTTCCCTTTAGGGTTGCCATAAGTCAGAAACAACTTGAAGGCATATTAAAACAATTCCTGACTGACATTCATCAACAGGAGTGGACCATAGCTCTCTATGTTTCAGAGTGATGCAGTGACTAAGGATGGCATCTGTAATTTTGTGAAGAATGCTCCGTCAAGTTTCTCAAACAGATAAATACATTTTATTCAAAAGACAGTATCTTCTGGAATGCTGGAGCTTCAGAATACTCACACACAAAGTCAGTCTCTTTCCAAACAACTCCCACCACTCCCAAGATCACATAATGATTTATAGGAACACAATAACACAGAACAGGTGAATGAAGAGAGAGGATGAAAGACTTAAAGAAACATACAACATATATCACATCCCTCTTCTTTCAGAAAAAGAAGAATTACCATTACAATATTAGGATCATTAAAAATTCATAAGAATTATACATTAGTAATAAAACTGCAATCTTCACAACATCATAAAAAAAGAAATTTCACTCATGATGGTACATATCTCTCAGGTAAGAATACCTTTCTCCCATAGGATGTTACATGTATGGGGGACCTTCCTTTTATCTGGGAAACACTTGTACCTTGACAATTATCTTGGTCACCTTGGTAAACATTCTGACTCACTTCCACGTGACTATCGGCAACCCTTCCCCGGCGTCGCAATTTATGCCTATTGTGTCTATACTTATGTCCATCCTCAGTCGCAACCCAATATGTTCGGGGCTGCCTACACTTTTCTACGGACAGTTGCAGGCAACCCCCTTCCTTCTCTCACAACCCATACATGATCTCCTTCTTGCAGAGGCTTAAGGGACTTTGCAGTTTGATCATAATAATATTTTGTTTCTCCTGACTCTTTTGAGACAATCTCCTACACCACTAGGGACTTCTGGAGATAACACATCCTTAGTTACTGGGAGTTTAGTTCTTAATACTCTGTTCATCAGCATTTGTGCTGGTGCACTGAAAACAATTTGTCTCTTAGATCATTCATTTGTCACAGAACCAAAATCACAGTTTTTGCTTTGCCTCGTATGTCTGTGACAAAAGTATCAACAGAATCTTCGCGCTTCCATGAGCAACTCCAAAACAAATAACGCTCAAATATAACATTGTGTTCGAGGAGTGAAATAGTCTCTAAAGTTCTTAAGTACTTCATCAACACTTTTGGTCTGGTATCAGAAAAAACAAACGTATTATAGACTCAACAGCATCCTGGCCAACACAACTACTCGGGTAGTAGCTATTTGTCTTGCCCTTGAATATTTATCTGCTCATTGAATGTTGTCTTGGGGGGGTGGGTGGACTGGATGAGGGAAAACCGACTCAAGCTGAATCCAGGTAAGATGGAGGTACTCGCTATAGGAAACCCAACCCGGGAATGGATGAGTCAGCCAGTTCTGGATGGGGTCACACTTCCTCTGAAAGATTCTGTCCACAGCTTGGGGATGCTCCTTGACTCATCACTTCAGCTGACAGCTCAGGTGGATGAGACAGGCAGGAGCACCTGTTACAGCTTGGCTGATACCCCAGCTGCGCCCCTTCCTGGAACCGGAGACCTTGAAGCAGTAGTACATGTACTGGTAACCCTCGATTAGACTTCTGTAATGCGCTCTACATGGGGCTACCCTTGTGCCAAGTTTGGAAACTTCAACTTGTACAAAATATGGCAGCCAGGTTGATCACAAGACTTCTCGCAATGATCATATAACACCCAATGTTGAAGTCCCTTCACTGGCTGCCAATTATTTTCTGGGCAAGGTACACGGTGTTGGTGATTACCTCAAAGCACTACAGGGCTTGAGTCCAGAATACTTAGGGGTACGCCTTTTTCCGTACTGTCCGCTCACACACTAAGGTTCCTTGGGAAGAATCTACTTCAGCCAAAAAGAGCCAGGCTAACGTCTGTCACCCAAAGGACCTTCGCTATTGCTGCCGGAAGTTGTGGAATGACCTGCCGGAGGAGATCTGCCACATCTCTACTCTTACAGCCTTTAAGAAGGCTTTTAAGATGGATCCTTCTGGCAGACCTTCCCAACTTAGTTCCTCTCCCCACATACTTGAGTTACATCGCTCTGTACACGAATCTCCCCCCAATTTTAAAACTTTCTATTCATTACTTTTTTAAATTGTGACTATCTAACTGTATTTTTAGTATTGGGATGGGGGGTTGGGAAGGGACTAATTCTTGTTTTTACTGTATTTCCTATGTATTTTATTGTGTGTACCTGCCCGGATTCTTTGTGATTGGGCGGGCTGATTATTATTATTATTATTATTATTATTATTATATTATATTAAAAATCCAGACTTGACATTGGAGTCATCAGATGCATCATTGTTGTGCACGATAAGTTCACATTGCATGCTCAGGTTGACTCAGGCCCTATACAGACCGGCAGGAAGCGCTGGCCTGTGGGTAGGGTCAGGGTGCAGTGTCCAGCTGGACACCCTAACTCTGACCCCATGGCACCATTTTGGTGCATGCTAGTCCACATGGCATGCACCATCATGATGCACCTCCGGTGCTGCATTCACATGATGCAGTCCCGAAGGGGTGTTATAAGCCACACCACAGCACCTATGGCGCCCCTTGGACGGTGCAAAAAGGAGATGCTTTTGTGGCTCCTTTTTGCGCTCTCCAGAGGCTGGATGGGGTCATGGCATGAGGTTGCCACAGCCCTGATCTGGTCAGGAAAGGGGTGGCTTCATGCTGCCCTTTAAGGGCAATCTGTATAGCCCCTCACTCTCCTCCCTTTCCTCTGCCCTTCTGTTATCATTTCATGAATCTATAAGAAAATAAAACATGTGACTGGACACTTCTATGATTCTAAGAGATATGGAGTGAGGAAACACAGATGCATGTGAAGCTTCACTTAACCCTGCCCCCTTTCTTAAATACAATCTGTCTCTACATTACTGCTATGTGTCAAATAAAATACTAGATAGAGAAAGGCTGGAATTTCTATCAACCTTACAGTTGCATTATAGCTCACTGAGCACAACTCGTGTGATGCAGCTGCCAGATTTCTGACTCTAAGCTGTCTCTTAATCTAATCAGACTCCTGCAGAGAAAAGGCATCTGTAGTTCTTTGCTAGTGAGAAGCAGACATGTACACCAGTCATGGTTTTATTTTGTGTGCATGCATGCGTGCGTGCGTGTTGTGTGTGGTGTACAGGGAAAGGATAAGGATCATCAGGAATACTTCTGTAAGACTTGACAAAATCCACTCTGGTTTCCAGGCCCATTTTTTTGCCAACAATGCACCGCAACACAGCCAGAGAAATGTCACCATCCAGCCATCTTAATAATCATCTCCTAATTACACCTGTCTAAATTAGGCATCAGACCTGATTAAATATACCTCACCCGGGCTTTAGAAGGAGACAACATGGGATTGTGAAGCACAGGTGCCATCTGGAGTTGTAGCCCGTGACCCAGAGGAAAACATCTGGTGACACATCAGATTTATAATTGCCCCAACGTCTGGTGGGATGTGGGGGGGGGGTCAAAAATGTATGCAGGAAATCAGCACAGAGGTGAATTTGGCGCAGCTCATGGTTTATCCCCCACCCCCTCCCACACAACACTTTTGAATGAGAAGGTCCATTTATGTCTTCTTTAGTTGTTTTTTAGGGAAAGAATGACCCCTTCTCTAACTATAGGTTACATTTTGCACACTGAAAATGAAATTCTCTTCAATGGTGCTGTTAAATGTTGTTTCTAACCCCCAAAAAGGGGGGGGGTACTTAAGTTGGGTTTACTACCAAAAAATAAAGAAAATATTTTTTTCTAGGAGATCAAAAATACTTTTGCAACTTCTGAAATAAATATCAAACATGTACTAAAATGAAATCATATAGCACAATCGTTTATCTGGTGTTCTTAGGATCTATGATCTGGTTGTAGAATCTGATAAAAGTATAAGGCACATCTGAAAAACTCAGGTTCTCATTCTTGTGGTCAATGCAGAATTTTGAAATGACAAATAATGTTTGCTGACGAATTTGTATTCCTCAGTTGTAAGATTTGGCTTTTTTTTAAAAAACTGGATTCTAGGAACTAGGGCTGATGCTTAACATATCATGTGATAATAATATAATAATATAATAATAATAAATATATAATAAAGTTTATTTTTTATTTCCCACCTCTCCCATGGATCGAGGCAGGATACACATCATTAAAATGATACATAGTACAAAATACAATAAATAAAATACTAATACTGAATTCACTAATTCCTATTCGTTCTCTAAAATAGCATCACCAGGTCCTACCTTCATAACAGCATCAGTGGCTAACCCTAAGTCTCAGGTTTTGGCCCTGAATGCTTGGGATTTGGGATAGCCCTGTCCTGTCAACTCGGGACCTATACAGACAGGTCAAAATAAAGTTGCTTCAGGTCACTTAGAGCAGGGGTAGGCAACCTTTTTGAGCCGGGGGCCGGTTTGATGTCCCTCAGGCGACTGGGGGGGGGCGAAGCCGGGGGTGGAGCTTCAACCCCCAGGGTGGGGCCACGTTCCAGGGTGGAGCTTCCACCCTCTGGGGCGGGGCCGTGTGCCGGGGTGAGCTTCCACCCTCCAGGGGTGGGGCCGCATGCCGGGGCAGAGCTTCCACTCTCCGGGGGCCAGACCTCCCCATCTTCTTGGCCCCTGACAGGCCCCAGGCTTCGTCAGAGACCGGCAAAAAAGCTGGTGGGGGCCGCCAGCGCTGGAGGGCCCCCTGGAGGGCCCCAGTGACGGCACCGGCCTCCCAGAGGCCCCCTGACACTGTCGGAGCCCTCATGGAGGCCCCAGCGATGGCAAACGGCCCCCCAGAGGCCCCCTGCCACCATCGGAGCCCTCCGGAGGCCCCAGCGACGGCAAACGGCCCCCCAGAGGCCCCCTGCCGCCGTCGGAGCCCTCCTGGAGGGCCCCAATGACGGCAAGGGCCCCCCAGAGGCCCCCTGCCGCCGTCGGAGCCCTCCTGAGTTCCCCAGTGTGGCAAAGGGCCCCCAGAGGCCCCTGCCGCCGTCGGAGCCCTCTGGAGGGCCCCAGCGACGGCAGCAGGCCCCTAGAGGCCCACCGCCGCGGCCGCCCATCACAGCTTTTCGCCGCTATGGGGCCGCCATTTTTTGCCCAAAAATGGCGGGGAAGGCATGAGAGACTTCGCCGCCATTTGCGCCCAAAATGACGGCGCCAAGAGCGGTAAAAAGCCATGATGGCCGGCTGCTGCAGCAGCGGCAGCGGCAGCAACAGCAGCCGAGGCCGGTCAGCAGGCCTCCGGGGCCGCATCCGGCCCACAGGCCGGAGTTGCCGACCCTTGCTTTAGAGGATGCTGTTTAAATGACCATGCATCCTAAGAGTCTGGAACACGCCAAAGCCACACTTCAGTCCTAAGGAGTGCAGCATAGCTCCAAAGTGACCCGGAGCAGCTTTATTTTGGCAGTCTGTATGGGGCCCTACTTAACATATATAGTCCCAATAAGCCTGCTTCCATCTTTACTGCTTTCTTGCTGAGTACTTGACAACAAGATCTAAATATTATACAATGAACAGATTCTAATTCTCTACATCAAGTATTTTAAAGTAATAGGTCAAGTTCATGCAGTTAATTCGGAAAGTGAAACTCATATTAACAGCACAAGCATATTCCTGTTTATTAAGAAAGAAATCTCACATGTTCAGAATAGCCTATTTCCAAGTAGATGAGGTTACCTAACTTAATGGCATAGCAGAATACCATCCTCAAAAATCTGTTGAGGGGGCACTTCTTTCTTTTTAACTGTTTATTGACACCCTGTATTTTTCAAAAAAATGCATAATAATAGTAATTTATTTTTCATATTTAAATATGGAGGTAGAGACTAGAAGAGACTCTACAGTTTTTTCCTGCATTTAATTAAGATACACAGTCATATAATTTGGCTTAAGTTTGTATATTGGCATCACTACAAGACTGCAATATATGAAGTCAGGTATGACTAAGGGCTGAACAAGACAGCCCCGAAGGGGTGGCATAATGCCGCCCCAGAGAGATCCAGATCAGGGCCACAGCAACTCATGCTGCAGCCCCAATAAGCTATTTGCTAGTTCAAAAAGAGATGCAAATGCCACTCCTTTTTGATCTGGCAAAAGGCACCCTTTCCACCACCACCACCACAGCTTTCTGGTGCTCAGGCGGGGCAGTGTCTAAACACCACACTGCTGGAAAGCTGTGAAGCCAACCCACATGTGAGCAGGCAGGTGGCTTCTGGGTGGTGTCAAGGCATTTTGGGGGTGGGGTCATGCATACGCCTCTCCACACACTGCTGCAAGGGGCTTTTAGTGCCAGGCTGTACCAGCCCATAGAGTCCTTAACTCAATATAGGGGTAGGTATTGTGGGGCATGATATGGCATTGCCAGTCAAATAAGAATTCGACCCATGAAATTTTCCTCAGCCCCCAATCTGTGGCATTTCAGTAACTTAAAATTGGTTTGAAAATTAAAAATACATTTTAAGCATTCAAAGAAAATGGACTGGCAAGCAACCAAGGGAGTGAGAACCAGCAAATGGAACGGTTCTGGGTTTGAACAATGTTCAGTGTCTACTCGCTGCAATGCTAGAAATGTGGGTATTAAAGGAAAATTTCATCAGGGTGGTAGAATTCATGCAGTCTATATCCTCATTTTCTCTCTCTAAGAGCTATACCCTACTTCCAGTATCTGTAGGTTTACACCATAACAAATGAATTCTTCATATGAGAATATAGGAAAATGCCACAATTATTAAGTTATTTATAATCCAAGAAGGACCAATTCAGGAGGAAGGAACCTGTGGTACTCCAGATGTTACGTAAACTCCTATAATCCCTTGCTATAGGTCCAGAACTTTTGTAGACCCACTTGTTACCCTCTCCTTGAACTAATTAGACAAGATGAGTGCCATTGTTATTTCTACAACACCAACTTGATCTAGGAAAGATGGTAAGGTGTTAGGGTTACCAGTTTCCACAACTTCAACATCTGTAAACAAGTTTGGAAAGTCAAAGGCCAAACTACATCTGCTGTTTTTATTGTTGTTGTTGTGGCTTTCATTTTGCAAAAGTGTGACAGTTTACTGTCACCCACATGATGAGTGGATGGATTCTTGATTTGTACTTGTACACTGCTTAGTAACCAGAATTGTTTAAGAAGTGTACAATACATTAGAAATACAACATGTTAAAAATGAAAATAATGAATAAAAGCAACACATAAAACTAACAGCAAAGGATGGAGGTACCACAGTGCATACAACCAAAGTAAAACCAGCCACAAATCAGAAAAACGATAAGATCTTAGAGCACTAAAAAGCATACTTAAAATGCCTAAAATTGCTTTTAAGGCCTTTACCTGGCACTGAAAAGATCATAACAGATGAGCTTCTTTAGGAGAAAGGATTAACAGAAAGAGTATCACCACAGAAAAGGCCTTATGTTTTGCATTCACCCTTCTCATCTAAATTGGTGGTGGGAAGCATCTCCATTTGATGCAGTTTCAGGTAACCTGTCTCCAAATCACTTAAAGCTTTTACAAGTTAAACCCAGCAATCTGACTTTGGTCTAGAAATAAACTCCCAGCCAGTTGAGATAGCACTGAAAAAGTTGTACAGATAGAAGGAGGGATAATATAGATACAAAGAAGAATGAGGGTGGTCTTCTAAGTAGAGGACATGGGAAGGACAAGGAAATTCTACTATGCCCAACCTGAATTTCCAAAACAATTCTTGATGGGGAGGAAACTGTTCTCAGAAGGTAAAGCTATGGCATTTGGCTCAGGCTATAAACCTTGCCAATTTCCATAGTATGCCAGGCAGGATGTGATCTAGCCAGTCCCTGGGAGATACACTCCCACACATATTAATCCAGAGAACTGACCAGTTCCTAGAAACATCAAAGTGCTTTCTCCATCGGTCGTCAGAGGAAGTTGGAATACATGATTCCTGTTTATTTAGCTAATCCTCAGTTTAAGAGTGGTCAAGAGAAAGGTTAAACCATATAAATATGTATCCCATTTGAGTCACATGTACCTGTTTTGCAATCTACCAGGGAATAATCTTACAGCAAACAGCTCAGAAGAAGATGGAGGTAAAAACTTTGAAACATTGTGAACAGTTTATCAAATAGAATTCAGGAAGGCATAGTGTTGAGAAAGGCAGCACCAGGTTGAACATGTATGAGGGCCAAGAAGAGACAAAAGTGATCAGAGTTTTTTTTCCTTCTTGTGAATGCTTCCCCACCCCCACCCCCACCCCCACCCCACACATTGGTGAGACTAAGCTAGGTGGCCAAAGATGATTGTATGTTATGCAATGGAATGAGCTTTAGAGAAATCCAAGTGGTTTCTCATTTCTTCATAAATTAATGTTAGTGTGATAGGCCTGAAAAGGGAAAACCTAGGAAAACATACATATACCATTCCTAGGTCTTATTCAATACTGAAATTTAAAAATGGAAACTATATTGAAGATAATGGAATTTTCACATGAACATGTAGAATTTTGCAATTGAATGAACTTCAAACTGAGTATTGTTATTTATTTATTTAAATATTTATATCTCACTCTCTATGCAAATATCTCAGGGTGCTTAGCATCTCACTGTTCCCCTTTCTCTTTCCAATTATTGTCCCATCATTCCTTAATGGAGATCAGCTCAGAGAAATCTAATGAGGTGGAATAGGCTGAAAGAGAATGACATACCCAGGATGACCCAGTGAGATTCATGTAATGGAATTTGGCACCCACATCTTACATTCTACGCATTGCTGCTGCTGCTATTGTTGTAGTTGTTACTGCTGCTGCTATTGTTATTGTGTGCTTTCAGTATTTGGACTCTCCTATCCACTGTGCCAAATTCTTATCCCACATCACTGACCAAACTTGATATGCATTTGTTTTCCTAACTCCTTTTCCACAACATGAATAAAGGTGAAGGAACTACCTCCCTAATATTAATAATATTAATAATATACAGAATATTTATATTTGCTCCCACAGAGCTGAGACCACCGCCAAACAAAGGAGTAAAGCAACTCAAAGAGGAAGCACAATTAACAAAACACAATCAGCATCCTTCTGTTCATGATTATACCTGTCAGTATACACTGAATCAATGCACAAAGGAAAGCTCCATGCGTCTGGATAGTTATTTTTATCAAGAAGGCTGTTGATATTATTTTAAGTAGAAACAGCTCAGTGAAATTCAAGAAGCTCAGGGTGGTAGGGGAAAGGGATTAGCTCTGCTCACCCTCTCCCAATCAAATGAAGCATGACTCATGTATTGGAAAAGCAAGTCCCTAATTATTTTCAATGCATCTAGGTTTAGCACTGAGGGCTATAATAACAATGAACAAATAATATTATTAATAATAAATGTTAATAGGATGCTTAGTCAGGGCAAACCTAGCCATTTTAATCATAGTATCCTGCCTCCACCACTAGCCAAAACCCCATCCTGAAGGAGCTCAGGGGATTCTTCTCTCCCCACTCCTGATATGCAGATGTGAGATAACCTGGTTTCATGAAGTTCTTAGAGGATGAGTCCTATTTATTAGAGTTTATCCTGGCATTTAACATTTTTCTTTCCCTTCATTCACTTTTTAAAACCTGACTGTAGCCACTGTCTCCTTCTTGAAACTCCCCTTCCCCTGTCATGGTCATGGTTGGAGTCATCCAAAGAGAGTGGTATGAATTTCAGGATCCCTATCATTCTTATTTGTTTGTTTACATAAACATGTGAGAGTGATATACCCAAATGCATAACAATGTCATAACTAGGGCGTGCAGACCCCACTGGGTGACACCCAAGAAGGCTGTGTACATCCAGTGGGATGGTACACCCGGTGGGACTAATGCAGCTACTAGGTGAGCAATAAATAATAATAAATAATAAAGGCTTTATTTATATACCGCCCTTCGAAACATCAGGGCGGTTAACAACAATAAAATACAACTATACAATACAATACAATAAAAACAGTGCAATTAAAACAACAATAATAAAAGAACTCATGCCAGATCACCAAACTGCTAACAGAGGTGGGGGGGGGGGGAATTCAGGGAGAAAAATTAGGGGTAGGCCTGCTCGAAAAAGAACGTTTTCAGCCCCTTCTTAAATTGGGCCAGGGAGGTTGCTGAACGGATCTCAATGGGCAGCGAGTTCCAGAGGGTAGGGGCCGAGGTGGAAAAGGCCCTTTTGGTGGTGTTAACTAGTCTAGCCTCTGGAACTCTTAATAGGTGCTGCCCGGTGGATCTGAGTGTGCGGGGCAGATTGTACGGAGAGAGGCGGTCCTTTAAGTACCCTGGACCCAAGCCATTTAGGGCTTTATAGGTTATAACCAACACCTTGTATTGCGCCCAGAAGCGAACAGGTAGCCAATGTAAGTCTTTTAAGACCGGAGTTATGTGACTGATCCTAGGTGTATTAGTGACCAGTCTTGCTGCCATATTCTGCACCAATTGCAGCTTCCGGGTATGGTACAAGGGTTGCCCCATGTAGAGCGCATTGCAGAAATCCAACCGAGAGGTTATCAGAGCATGTACTACTGTTTCAAGGTCCCTCCAGCCCAGGTAGGGGCGCAGCTGGCGTATCAGCCGAAGCTGATAACATGTGCTCCTGACTGTCGCATTCACCTGAGATGTAAGGTGGAGCGACGAATCAAGGAGCACCCCCAAACTGCATACTGAGTCCTTCACAGGAAGCATGATCCCGTTCAGAACAGGTGGAACCACCGCCATCCCCGGGCCAGGGGAACCTATCACGAGTACTTCCGTTTTCTCTGGATTCAGGCTGAGTCTGTTTTCCCCCATCCAGCCCATTACCGAATCCAGACAGGCCACAAGAGGAGAGATGCCATCCCTGGTCACTGCTTCAGTAGGAGACATAGAGAAAATTATTTGGGTGTCATCAGCGTACTGATAACCCCGTGCCCCATGTCTCCGGATGATCTCTCCCAGAGGTTTCATGTA
>NC_056522.1:247300742-247445593 GCF_019175285.1 Sceloporus undulatus | reverse complement strand
CACGAGTACTTCCGTTTTCTCTGGATTCAGGCTGAGTCTGTTTTCCCCCATCCAGCCCATTACCGAATCCAGACAGGCCACAAGAGGAGAGATGCCATCCCTGGTCACTGCTTCAGTAGGAGACATAGAGAAAATTATTTGGGTGTCATCAGCGTACTGATAACCCCGTGCCCCATGTCTCCGGATGATCTCTCCCAGCGGTTTCATGTAAATGTTAAAAAGCATGGGAGACAGAATGGCTCCTTGAGGGACCCCAGATGTTAGGGGCCTCTTGTCGGAGCACACGTCTCCCAGCTGCACCATCTGGAACCTCCCAGAGAGGTAGGACCGTGCTACCTCTCTTTCTCAGTTGCCCAGCAGCTGCTCAAGATCCCAAACAGGCCCTCCAGAGGTCTTAGTACTGCCCCATAGCAGCAGCCTCTGGTACCTTCCATTTAGAGTCTAGTTTGGCTGCTTGGGCAAACAGCCATATCAGACCTTGAAAGGAAGGCATTACCCCCCAACAGCAGTCAAGCGGGTGGGTAGCCACTACAGTAATACCAAAGACTATTACAGTACTACGATTCCACTTTAACTCCCATGGCTGTGCTCCACGGAATTCCAGAATGTGTAGTTTTGTAACATATTAAGAATTCTCAGCCAGAGAGCTCTAGTTCCTCACTAAACTACAAACACTACAAACTCACCTTACAAGCATCACAGCTTCCCAACATAGCTATTTCTATGTTGTTAAAATCAGCACTTGGACAAATGTTCAGTACAAAGTTTGGAAATGTTTTTTTTTCTATTTGAAGCAGAGCTGAAAACTTTCTTCAGTGTCACTACAACTCTCATGTTTTAATCAAAAGCAGTCTTTGTAAAGTGATAAAAAAGAATGAAATAGAATTTTTTTCCCTTTCCTTTCCTTTCCTTTTCAAGGCATAGCTTGGAAAATGTAATTTCCAACAAGAGAAATATTTTCTCATTTGTTAGGCTTTGCATTATTGATTATAATGACATGCTCTGAGCAACTACAAGTGATGTTTATGAACCAATTGCAATAGCATAACCATGGCCCACTCCCTGTGATGTCACCAAGAGTCATCAAGAAATCTGAGTTTTTAGGATGTTTCTAACATAACCACCCTATCCACAATTCTGTCTCCAATCATGTCCAATAAGAGAAAGCAATGGGAAGATCCACTGTGATGGAGCAGGAGTGGGAGGCTATTTGATGAAGGGAAGAGCGTGGCAAAAATTACCTTTGGGACCGGCCAACATCGCTAATGGCCATGCTAATGCTATCTTTGATGTTTTTTTGAAGAGGTAGTCCAAAATTAGATTACTCAACATCTGACTGAGGAATTGAAAACCCAGAGCCATGCTATGCCTGACAAAAAAGGGAATGGGTTTTTCTTTTTTTAGAAGGAAGTTGTAATTTTTTTTTCTTTTCATGTTTCCCAATATTGGCCCCAATATAGAGGAAAATAAGTACTCTAAACCAGCTCCAAGGCAACATACTTTTCCTCCCATTTCAGGGGTGTATCAAAGGAGTAGCAAGGCACTGGATTCAGCAAATCCAAAGCTCCCTCTACTTTGTCCTAAGAAACTGCCTTTTTCATTGTTAGATCATTGGAACAGTGGTATCTGGTTGGGAAGTGTGACATATCTTTCCACACTAAGAAGAACTTCTTTTACTGATCACAGACCTCTGTTATCTATAAGCAGGAGGGAGATTTGTTATTTCTTAGGGACCATGGGATTGTGCCCTTCTAAAGTATATAAAATGTATACAGTGCCCTTTGGCAGATTTTCACCTGTTGTTGTATGCCTTCATGTAGTTTCCAACTTATGGTGACCCTAAGGTGAAACTATCACAGAGTTTTCTTAACAATGTTTTATCAGAAGGGCCTTGCCTTTCCTTTATTTTTTTTAGCTACTGCCATATTATTCAGTTATGGATTCATTTTTCTGAGTTATTCTCCATCTTTCCCTTTCTGCTGGGGATCCAACAATGTCCTTTAGAGCATTCATGGGCATAAATGAGACCTTTTCACCTGAACTTGCAAAATGTGCCTTTTATATTATAACTCCCAGAGTCAGCTGTAGTCCAAAAGGTTAACTTTCTCAAGCTGTCTTTATTTTCAGTATCTGATATTTTATTATGCCTGTAAATAAAATTGTTCCCTTTTCAACTAGCACCCCTAATAGCCATTGATCAATCTGTACTCCATGAACTTGTCTAGACTCTTATAAAAAGCCACCTTAACTAGCTGCCATCATCACTACAAGAGGTGGCAATCATCACCTCCATCATGATTTATTTAAGTACTAACAGGAACACTAGAGGGTGTATACACAAGATTCAAGAAAGGACACAGCTCAAACTAATAAATGTTCTGTTATTTAAACACTGCATGACATTCATTCCTCTCAAGAATTACGAGGCCTTGTGTAAAACAATCAAAGACAATGATAGGTGCATTTGTATATTTCAATGTCAATTTCACTTCAGTCCAAATCCATGCAATGTTTTTAAAACTCTGAACAAAAATCCACATGTATGTTATTGAGCCAGCATGGTGTAGTGATTTGAATGTTGGACTAAAGCTTTGGAAAACAGGGTTCAATTCTGCACTCAGCATGAAATCTACTGGGAGATCTTGGTCAAGTCACATGCTTTCGGCCTCAGTGGAAGGCAATGGTAAACCTTCTCTGAAATAATGTTGCCAAAAAAAACCCAATGATTAGCAACAACAGCAATTAATTTGTCCTAATTTATGCATTTTCTAAAGAAATTTCCCTTTATGCAATTGTTTGTGTAATGTCCAGTAAAATGTGCATTTCTATGTGCACTCTCCTCCAAAGGAAAAGAAGCCCTGGTGGCGCAGTGGTTAAATGCCTGTACTGCAGCCATTCACTCAAAACCACAAGGTTGCGAGTTCAAGACCAGCAAAAGGGCCCAAGCTCGACTCAGGCTTGCATCCTTCCGAGGTCGCTAAAATGAGTACCCAGACTGTTGGGGGCAAATTAGCTTACTTGCTAATTAGCTTACTTGCTGTTCACCACTATGATCTTTGGAATAGCGGTATATAAATAAAACAAAATAAATAAATAAATGTACTCATTTTGTACACTTTTTTAAAAAAAACCTAGGAGAACTGACTATAAGAAAACCCAATAAAATACAATTTTCAGTGTACAATTTTAAAGTTTCATTTAAGTCCATTAATAATTTGGGAAGTATGAATAAGGCAAGTTTATATAAACATTCAGGTGGAATTGTTTCTTTTGTCCATTGTCAAAGAATGGTTCAATTGTATTTTACCCTGTGAGTATCTCTTCAGTGACAAAAGTGCAGCATTTATTTCACTTTTACAAATAATTATATTAATTAAATATTTACTTTTGTAAAAGAATTTATTTTACTACCACTACTACTACTACTACTACAAATAATAATAATTTATTGCTCTGTGGTGTAGTCCTCTGTCATTTGGAGTAGCTCTTTGGCATTTAAGATGGGCTTTGAGGTGGGCAATTTATAATGATGGTAATAGTGCCATGATGACAAGTACACAGCACAGCTGAATATGGAGTAGTTACAGATCTGTAACTCTAGATTATGAATCCATAACTCCAATGCAGGATCCAAAGATAGAGCTGTGTTAGTCTGTAGAATCAGTATGCAGAGAGATCTTGTAGCACCTTTGAGACTAACTGAAAGAAAGCAGTTGGCAGCATGAGTTTTCGTAGACCAAAGTCTAAATCCAAATGCATCTGAGTAAGTAGATTTTAGTCTACGAAAGCTCATGCTGCCAAATTCTTTCTTTCAGTTAGTTTCAAAGATGCTACAAGATCTCACCAGTGCAGAATGTCTGCCATTATTTGTAAATGTATTATTATTATTATTATTATTATTATTATTGAAATAATAAATGAAATGGAACTAAAAGTGATTAACAGTAATGACATTCAAATAAAAACCAAAAAATTAAATCATAAAACCAACTAAAAACACAAGGATCAACCATGTACACCATTCTAGAGTGGCTGAAGTTTCAGAACACTGCATGTTGCAATAATCCAACAAGATGATAAATAAGACAGGTGTCATTGTGCCCACATCCAATATCTCTATGAGTTTTAACTGTGAAAATATGCTACAGACTACTGCCAAAATCAGGCCATGCAAGTTCATGACTGGAACCATGAATACACTCAGATATCATGTCTGCACATAATGAAAGGAAAGGAGACACCCTCTCATGTCCGCCGGAGTTTACTGTATATCATGCAGCTGTGGACAAGTCTACATAGGGACCACCAAACACAGTGTTCAAACACGAATCAAGGTACATAAGAGACACTACAACCTGGGTCAGCCAGAAAATCAGCAGTAGCAGAACATGCCACAAACCATCCTGGGCATAAAATACTATTTGAAAGCACTGAAATTCTGGACCATACCAACAACTATCACATCAGAATGCATAGAGAAGCCATTGATATCCATAAACACCTGGACAACTTAAACAGGAAAGATGAAACCCTTAAAGTAAACAAAGGCCTGTTCCGGACGGGTGTATAGTACGTCCCCAGGACGTACTAGGGTTAGGAAGGGGAGTCACTTCCTGACACCCCTAACCCTAGTACGTACTGGGTACATACAAAATGGCGGCGCCCATTCCACACGGGCGCCGCCATTTTGATGTAGCAGACATGTAGCGAACACACGTCATGTCCCAGATGTGACATCGCGAGTGCGCGACTAGCGCCTCATGGCGTCACATCCGGGGAGCAAAAATAAGTGCCATTTTGGGGCTTCTTTTTGCTCCGCGAGGGAGCCGCGTGGTTTGGCCGCTGCAGCTCCCTCACGGAGCAACTGGTGGCACCGGCAGACCACCGCTTTTAGGCGGTCTGTAACGCACCAAAGTTTGGCTACCAGCCCTGAAAAACACCAAGATCAAGACCTACCAAATGCAGATGAAAACCACCCAAGGTGAGGGGGTTTCCCAGCAGATAGTGGATCATTAATTAAATAGACACCTTGAGAGTTGCCATTCAACAACAGAACAATATACAGGTTAACATGCAAATCATCTCATCTCAACCAACTGTATATATACCCCACTCTTTTCCATGCCAGAATTTTCTGAAGATTCCAGCCACAGCTGCTGGTAAAACATCAGGAATAAAATCTTCTACAACATGGCCTCATAGCCCAAAAAAACCACCAAAAATACTGCAGGATTTCCTAGTTTGTGTGTCCTTCCTCATTAATAACTTTTGCATTCTGATGTTGTTTGGCCACAGGAGTCCTGGTTTTTGATCTGTGAAAATTTTGAGGATATGATCTTGGGATAAATAGTTTGGTGAGGCACAAGAGCTTTCTGACTCCCTAAACACCAAGTCCCAAGATTCTGTAGAATAGAAACAAGACAGTCAAGGTGGAATCATAGGTGTGGTGTGAAAACACTCCGACTTAATAAAAGGCAAATTATGGGAGGGCACATAAGAGGTGAGGTTGGAGGTACAAGAAACCCATGCAGCATCTTCCACATCATTATCATGGGTTTGTACCACTTATCATTAACAACACGCATGGGAGCAGGTACCTGAGATACTTGGAGAACTATATTTCACAGCACCACACAATATAACAAATATCCTAGGCATTCTGGTGTATATGCTACCTGTGTTATATGTCTCTTCTACAGAACCACAGACTGGAGTTTAAACAGATGTAATAAATGAATTGTGCTTGGAAGTCCTTATAAGCACAATATGTGTTGTCTTGCTTTATGGACATGTGTCTGTATGTATGTTGCTAATTAAATCAAGAGCTTTTTAAAGCCAAGAGAATAGGCCAAGCTCCATGCTGCAAATCATGCCTTGTCCTGACCTGCTCTTGTCTGAGTTAGTTATTAGCCCTGTGGTCTAAATGGATGTGAAATTCTTCTATCAAGGATAATATGCAAGAGCTATTTCTCTCAGGGTCCAATAAAGGATCTGTCAAATCCAAAGACCAATTCTATCTGACATACTAGACTGCCAGATGCTTGCTGCATTTAACACTTTCTTCCTGTAGTTCCAGATATCTGCGGTTTTTGAATATAAGTGGATGAAATGCAACTGAATCTGCCTTCTCTTTTATAATATGTGAGCATCCTGTCTGCTACTTATCATATATTGGCAAGTATGTGTTTTATATTTATGTTCACATTCTAGATACATCTGTCGTCAAAGACTGCCAATATGCTCTCAACTAAGATATCATTGTTGAGATATATACTTAACTAGATAGTGTCTCCTGGACCAACTCCCTGAATCCAACTGAAAGGGCCACCAGCCACTACAAGTGACAGAGCTCTGTTCATCTGCTGATTGGGGCATTTCCGTCCCCCTTCTAGCAGCAATGTGACAATCAGAAGCAGAATCTTAGCACAAGTACTGCTTGCATTGGCGATCATTGGTTGAGGGAGGTGGAAATGTCATGCTGCTGTGTCCCAATTATTAAGGCAGGATGGGGGGGGGGCTCTTTTACCATTGTAGCTACAATTATGAATACAAAGTCTTCATGAATACAAATCAGTTATGGATCAATAATGCTGGGTTATTAATCCATAACCGCAGCACTGAATGCAATTCTGAACCCCAGCCCATGATTTGCTCTAAGAGATTCTTATCTATATACTGAATTAAGCTTGGTAGAAGGAAGGAAAAAGCAATGAAAAAGCAGAAGAGGGGGAAGGAGAAGAGGATGGGGAAAGGGGAAGGAAGAGGACCTCAGAGTTTTCTTGTCAGCCAGCACTCTGGGATTCCAAATGGTCTCAAACTATTTCACACAATATTTGAAAATAAATATCATTCATTCTCAGGCTGCTAAAGACTCTGAGCCCATGCGGACTCAGGATTTATAATGGAAAGAGTGATGCAACCTTAGCACTATTTCAGCCATGTGGTGTTATCATTCAACAAATAGCTCCCACCCCGACTCTTGAAATTGCCTTTCTGGGTGGCTCTCAGAGCTAGCTAATTAACACTTTCCTAACAGAGCAGCTAAAGATGCTAACAGAATGAGTACTGTGCAGTGGTGCACTAGAATTCTCTATAGGGGTATGGAGAATTTTAGAAGTCATGGTAAGTGATCCCCGCCAATGCAAAAAAAAAAAAAATTTTTTTTTTTTTTTTTGGGGGGGGGGGGGTATGTTGAGTTAGGTTTCTCTAAAATCAAGCAAAGATTAGACATTGTAAATTTGGGATTGTTGGGTTTTACTTTTTTTTCCAAAAAAGAAAGAAAAAAAAAGCAGTACTAGAGATAGCTCTATGTCACTTCCAGTTTGTTTCTGCAAGGATAATGATTTTGATAATGTTAAAAGGTGATGATAAGGGAAGAGCAGTTTTTGAAAGAAAGAAGAGCTGTTCAGGAAGGAAGGAAAAGAGAAAGACAGACAGACAGACAGACAGACAGACAGAAAGAAAGATGGAAAGAAAGAAAGAAAGACATTGTTTTTTAAGTATAATTGAGCAACACTTTAGCACAGATAATTCATTCCATGTTTGTGCACTTTTGACTTGCCTATTGCTTGGCCTCATGAGAACAAAATAACGCCAAGGTGAGGGACTTGGCTAAGGGCTGAGTGATTACTTCAGAGAAGCAAACTGCACCTGAGTACACAGCACTTCTGCTGCAAATGCACTGGGCTGACCAGCACTGATGATCTCACCGCAGATGGTATAAACTAGCGAGTGCAAACAGAGAGGGGAGGGGAGCACCCACAATGCTACATACATAAAGAAGGACCATTGCTAAATTCATTATTCCTTCCCCGTCACAAAGGTTTACAATGGGCTTGCTGAAGCAGGGTCATAAGAATATTGAAAATCCAAAATTTAGATGCTGTAGCTTCTAAATGCACACTCCAATGGCCTAAAAACTAAGCTGAAAGAGGATCTGAGAGAAATATTGCAGTTTGACTCCTTCACATTTATGGCATATCCCATACATTCTCAAATGCTTTTCTTGGTACAGCATTGTCATGTTTTAATATGGTTTTTTTAAAAATTTCTTTCTCATTTTTAAAATTTATATTACACAGATCTCTAGTTCATTTTCCACTTAGAAAAATGTGTGTTATTATAAAATAGCAATAAAAGTAATTAAAAATTGACCTATAAAGAGGGGGAAAATCTTTGAAAAAAATATTAGAATCAGAGTTTAATTTCCCTCTTTTCCACATACAAAGACAGGAGCAGCAGCAGCAGCAAGGGATACACTTAAACATGAATGAACCTCAGCAACAAATGCCTGGCAGAATAAAAATGTGTTAACAAGCTGCCTAAAATTTTACAGGGATACAACAGGAGATAGTGTGTTCCATAATTTCAGACCTGCTGTTAAATTGGGGGTATTCACCAGTCAGACCTCACACATATAGCCTCCTCCAAAGGATCTCCTGAGACAACCTTAAGTGGGGAGTTACGTAAATAAAAAGCAATGGATACCTCTAAAAAAGGAGCCAGCATGACATAGTGCTTTGTGTCTTGGACTACAACTCAGGAGACCAGGATTTGATTTTCAGCTCAACCATGGAACCCATTGGGTGATCTTGGGCAAGTTGCACACTCTGAGCCTTAGGGGAAGGTAATGGCAAACCTCCCCTGAACAAATCTTGCCAAGTAAAGCCCATGATAGGTTCACCTTAGGGTCACCATAATGCTACCAGTCCTGCCCACTGAGCCAAACCATCCCCACCAGATCCATGCCTATTCATCGTTTCTTATGCTTGACCCAAGCAGGTCCATCCACAGAATATATCTAGCTTGATTGGGTTCAATCAGTTTGAGCCATATGCCAGTTTTCATGGCTGCCTTTTGCATCTTCCCTTTCAAGATCTGAAGGGGCTTTTTCTTGTGTCCCATTAATTCCTGACCCTTGTCACAACTGAAAACTATAAATTCCTGTAGACATATGTCCAGGCTATTTCAAAGACTGTATCTTCTCATATGAGCCTGTTTGAGCTCTAAGAACTTTGGGAGGGCCCCCCTTTCTATCATGTACTACTTTCTCAGCTATGTTTGATGAGAACAAGAGAGAGGTGATTGCATCCATATTTTGGAACTCCCTCCCTAAGAAGGGTAGTACGCTCTCTCCTTGTTCTCTTTCCATTGATAATGAACATTTACCTATTCCATCAGGCTTTTTGGATTGATTACAATGGATTTTAATGTTGTGCTGATTTGCTGATTTTTTAAAAAATATTCTGTCTCTTAATGAAATTTAAGAATTTTTTAAAAAAATGTTCTGTCTTTTAATGTATTCTAAATAGTGGCCTTGTTGTGGTGGTTGATGTCTTCCATGTCAATGATGTGGTTATTCAGCTCTCAGCTCCTGACTTCAAAACAGGTTCAGGACTTTGAAGAGTTTATTTTGAGTTGAGACCAAAACCCAAGGAGTTTCACCACCCGATTGAAATGGGAGCCATCAGCCACTATGACGATGATGATGCACAGCCATTTTGAACAGTAACCACTGTGGTCAATAATGGCCATTAATTTATCCAATGCCCTTTTAAAGCTGCCCCAGTAGGCAATTATGCCTGCATCCTGTGGAGGTGAATCCCACAGTAACTGTGGACTGTGTGAAAAGGTACAGTGCTCCCTTCTTTTACATGGGGGATCTGTTCCGGACTCCCCCCCCCCCTTGTGTAAAAGAAATTGTGCATATACTTGAGCCCCATTACAAGTAATGGGGCTTGTGCTCATGGTGTGGCTGCAGCACATATGCTGAAAGCAGTGTATAAGGCGCCCGCGTATGATGCGGGTGCACTGTACCTCCTTTGATCTATACTGAATCTCCCAATGTTCAGTTTCAGAGGCTGGGCCCATATTCCAGTATTATGAAGCAGGGTAAAAATATTATCCCTGATGACTTTCCCAATTTAAGATTTGAAAAACAAGGTGCACACTCACAATGATAAGTGGAATTACTTAGTGCATCTCCAGAAAAAAACCCAGCATAAAGGGGTTTTAGTTTTAATTTATAATGCAATTTAGTGTAATTTTGTCCTTCTTTATATGAAAGAGTATTTTTATGTATGGCAACCTTATGTCCCAGATCATGAAGAAATGAATCTGACACATATAAGAGAGAAGTCTATGGTGAAGGAATCATGAATTCCTAAGTCTTTCCGGCTTCATGTTGGCCATAGAAGAAGCTGGGTGGCTCTGGGTAACTTTTCACCACTGTCACCTTTGTTTATCACCAGTTTCTTTTTCTTCCTCACCCTTTCCTTGGGTTTCCAATGGGAGAGGGTAATAACAACACCAGCTGCAGAACTGGCAGAATTTCCCACCTGTGCAAGTGGGGTGCCCAGGGAACAAAAGGGCTTTAGAGTTCGGGCCCATTCACACTACAGCATTATTAAAGGGCACTATTATCCCCCTTTAAGTGCCATGATTTCATCCCATGGAATCTTGGGAGTTGTAGGACTTTATCAAACCAGGCTGCTAAGATGTCACAATCACATTAGTGTAGAAAATGCAAACACATTAGTTTGGGGACAGTCATTTTGCATAGTTCTTAAAAAATGCAGTGGTGCTAATATAGTCCCAGGCTTTGTCTTCTGCACACTGGCTTTCTTTCTGCCCTATGGTAATCCCAGCATACCTTTTGTTCTTTATTTTTCTTAAAAATATTTTTTAATTATGCAGTCACAACAATTGATTAAGGAAAGTAAGAAAGGGAGAGAGGGAGGGAGGGAGGAAGGGGGAGAACAAAAAAAAAAAATAACAGCCTGTTTGGGAATAATGGGGAGGGGGAGGCAAAGTCACACTCACTTGCACCACATGATTGCCTGCATATTGGAACTGCAGCAGGAGGAACCTACCACTTGTGAATCAATAGTGGAAAAGCAGTGCGATTGTGTGTGTGTGTGTGTGTGGGGGGGGGGGGGGGGGGGTTGACAAGTTTTGCCCTTCAGTGAAATGGGCTGCTCCATTGAAGAAGAAGCAGCTACAGGACAGAAACTGAGTTTTATGATAAGGTACAGCCATAGACACTACTATTCTATTGTAATTCCAATATGGCAGCTTTGTGTGAGAAAGTCCATATTTTAGAGGTGGGCATTCAGAAATCTCAGTACTCTAGCCTCCCACCCAACTATTAATTCCAAGATTCCATAAAATGGAGACATGGCAGTTAAAGTACTATAAAGCACTATAATAGGTACAGTGTGAATAGGCCCATGATGTATATAAAGATCCCTCATGAAGCCCTGATATGTCTCTAGAATGTCCCTTTTTGCTCTTCTTGACCATGAAGCACAGCCTATGGAGACATCCTTTGATGAAAACCAGTGTGGTTAATACTGGACTAGGACTCTGGAAGACCAGGTTTCAAATCTCCAATCAATCATGCAAACCTACTTGGTGACCTTAGGCAAGTCACACTCTCTCATCCTTAGAGGAAGGTAAGAGCAAGCCTCTGAGCAAATCTTGTCAAGAAACTCCCATGTTAGGATTGCCATAAGTCAGAAATAACTTGAAAGCCCACAGCAGTAAGTCAAGGGAGGACTTCCACACACACAGGATCTTTGTGTCCATGGGCAGACCTCTCACTCTGACTATGGATGGGAAAGTTAATGGTATCTTATGATTCCTACAGTATTGGAGGTTGCACCATAAGTTACTAACTTAACCATGCTAATTATATACTTAAGACCTTCCTTTGAAATTTGGAGATGGGGGGGGTGATATTTCTTAAACAAACTTATTTTAACTTTACCTGAAATTCCATCTGCTGAGCCTCAATCATCCATCACAAAGATGTTCAGGCTTCTTAAATGAGACAGGAATGATGCAGCATAGCCGTGAGAGAAGTGACAGTTCTGTCTCCAGTGGTTTTGTCCAAAGCATGGCTAAAATATGAAATTTGTGACCAGAAAATGTGTTGATGGGCACCAACTTATAGACGTAAAAGGGAGAACAGGCACATTCATGAACAACATAGGTATATACACCTGTGAGTCATAAATGCTATATACTATCTCCAGCATCACAGTATGAAAACCAGGGGCTGGGGAGCAGGAGTGGGAATGTGCTATTGCATTTATGTCTTGGCTATGAGCTCCACATAGCTACACATAACCATCTGTCTACTTGCTGTGTGAACAGAATTCTGGACTTGTTTTAACAGGGCTCATCTTATCCTCTCATCCTTTAATTTAATAATTTATCAACAATGGCCAGAATCCTGTACAGCAATTATGAATATGTAACTTGGGCCATATCCACACGGACCAAATAATGCACACTCCTCCTGTCCTCGTGGTGATCAGTCCAGATGCTGCCAATCCCAATCCCTGATATTAGTGTTCTGACAACATATGGCCACTTCAGCACCAAACCCCCAATATATTACCCTTAACACAAATTTGAAAAACTCACCTTTTTGCTCCTGATCTTTCCAGAATATCCAGAGCACTCCAGAGTGATGTGGGGCGGCTGTTTATGATGCATCCTACTGTGCCATCTGGTGCCACTATCACTGGTGTATCCCTTTAAGGTCACAACAAGGCATCTAGCCATGTAATCAATGCTGGGCACCTCATTTTCAGCCTCAGAGGGAATGCCTTGTGCCAAGGCACAGCATAATGTGCATCTAAACAGCCATCCAGAGTGCCCAGATAACGATTAAAAGCTGAGGACCTGTTTAAATAAGGTCTTTGCCTGCCAGTAAAAAGAAAGCAGAGAGGGAGTCAATCAAGCCTCTCTCAAAAGAGTATTCCATAGCCAGATAGCAGCCGAGAAGAAGGCTGTACAATATATGGTAACAGTGTTTTTGCATTAAATTATTTGGTCCTGGCGACTATGTTCTCTTACTTCCTTCATTTTCCCTCTCTGCTACCATTTTCCCCTTCATTTACTATAGAATCACATCCAATTGCATGCTTCCCTTTCCAGTTTATAATTCTTTATGCTAGACGGCTGCTAGTATATATTGTCTCCCCACTTCAGCCCACAATTCACACCTTAAAGCAGGAAGGCTGGGAAGCCAGCTTTCACACAGTATGGAGAACTGTCAGAGCAATGTTGGATTTAGCCCCATGTTCTTCACAATTAATTGACAAACAAACCCTTGTAGGTTTGCCAAAAGCACACACCAAATTTCTTGCTAAGGTAGTAAACCTGGGAAACTGATTATCTTTGAAGGGCTGCTTAGCAAATAATGAAAGCCTATGACATGTATTCAGATGGGTGAGAAGATGATGTTCTTCTTTGAATTTAATCAGCACCATTTATTTGGTTTTATGTCTAATTTGAGCGCTTTATATGAAATGGTGATTGTATTCAGGCACCTGGGTTCTAAATGATGGTAATGAAATTTAAATCAGGTTAATGAGTATTTGTTCCTTTCCTTGACACCTTTTCAGAGCTTTCAAGATACCGGCCACCATCTAGCTCAAATTAGTCACAGGGAATGTTTTCCCCATTAATTTCAAGGTGGCTTAGTCACATCTAACGTTATCTGGTTTGGGCCAAAACTCTTATCTCTCTTAACATATCCTACATTCCTCTATCTGTATATAGGGTTTTTAAAATTAATGTCTAACATCACACATGTTTTTGAGAAGTCACAATGATCTGGTGAAACAAGGTATGGGGTCACGCTGACCTAAGGGTATGTGGGAGACATAGATAGAACAAAAATAAATTCTGAATGTGTTTGGTGATCAACTCCATCACCCTTGGCTCTTTGCATTTCTTCTTGCAATGGAGCCCGAGGGATGAAATAGACCAGCAGAAGGGGAAGTTTGAAGCCGCCCCTTCTGAAGCTGGATTGGGACCATCGCAACCACACACTGCAGGCCCAATCTGCCTTGCAGCCACCCGAAAAAGGAGCGACAAATAGCCGCTCCTTTTTGAGGTGGCAAAAAGTCAGCTTTTCTGCCTGCACTATGGCTGGAAGCCAGCTATACTCCAGCAGCGTGCAGTGTGAAACACCATGCTGCCAGAGCTTCATGAACCTGCCCCCATGTAAGCAGCCGGGCAGCTTCCAGGTGACAGTAATGTGTGGCTTGTAAATGCCACACTCCCAAGCTGCTGAGAAGGTGGCACAAAGGAGTGGTCTGTTTCGCCCCCAAGTCCCATTGCAAAGCAGTTAGAGACCATACCATCCATCCTACCCCAGGCCATGTTTCTATTCACCCTTCTTGTCTGACTATCCAGGTTGTCTCAAATCCAATCAATATTTTATCACTCCAAAGTTAAAGCCATCATCCATTCCAGATCCCCTTTGTCAATTTCATGGGAAAACCATCAAACCTTTGTTACATCATTTGGTAGCAGCAAATATCCCTTAAGGGTGCTCAGTATGAAATAGGATATAAATATTTACTGCACTCCTAGCCACTGTGCTTACAGATAGAATTCAGTTTACAAGCGTTGTGTGAAAGGAGGTCTTGCTCACTCTCTCTGTATCACACTCAGATGTTCTCTGATCCACTCTCTGTTTTCCATGGACTACCTTCAGGAATGGTAATTATCACCACTTCTAAGTCCCAGTTTCTCACTGTTCAACCTTTCACATCTTTCTTTCTGATAGCTTGTATGGTTCCTAGGGTTGTATTGGTTTGGTGTGTCTGCATGCATCTTTTCACAATTCTAAATAAAACTCCTTTTTACTGAAACCAGAGTCTCTCTACAGTTAGTACTGGCATATGCAGGTGAAAAGATCCCTGAACTTACTCTCCTCTTGCAGGCCTCCTTTTGAGATATAATTTCCCCAAAATTTTCAAAGAACCACTGACACTGCTGGTGGGGACACCCACATCCCCCCACCTTTTAGAGCATAAGTTATTAAGGAACCAAGCATGTGTCTCAAGAGCTGATTATGGAAATCTATACACCCAGTTTAGGTATTAGGATGGCATCAGATTTTCAGAGCAGCCCTTCAGCCTCTCCCAGTCACAGAACTGCCAGTCTATCCCAACATAGTGTCATCTAGTTCTCACAGGATTATGATCCTGTAGTCTGTCCCATCTGGAGGGAACAAAGTTGTTCTAAGATGTTTTTGTTCCTATGTTTGCATGCCAACTTGGCAGAGATCCAATGAGATTTAAGGGCTGGAATCGTTTTGAATCCCATCAAAGTGGCATTTACCTTGCTGCATTCCATTGATTCTAGGTTTCCTTGCAATGGACGGTGCAGGAAAATGCAAACACAATGGGCATACACATATGGAAAGAGCAGATGAATCCCTATAAGGAAGACGTTTAATGGCAAGGAAGGAAGCTATAAATGCTTCAGAGGGAGTTACTTCCTCCTCTTCACCCTTAGTATCCCCATATTTTCCAATCTGTAAAGCATTTAGGAATATTTATACTACTGAATATCTCATTTACTTCAAGGAACATATGAGATGCATGTGTCAGATTTACTGTAGCTCTTCTGTTGTTAGAATCCAGGATGGACAAAGACATTGCTGACCTCCTATTAATGTTAGCCAGCCAGTGCTAGCTGGCATGGCCAGTGGCAAAGAATTCTGGGAGATGCAGTTCTGCAGCATCTGGAAAGCTGAATTTTGTCTACCCCTGTTATAATGGGTAACATCAGTGCTAGCCAGCATAGCCATCTTCTATCAGTCTATTCCTGTTATAATGGGTAACATCAGTGCTAGCCAGCACAGCCAGTGGCAAAGAATTCTGGGAGCTACAGTTCAGCAGCATCTGAAGAGCTGAATTTTGTCCATCATGGCTGTGCATAGTGACTTAAGAAAAGTGACACCAGATCACACCATAGGCCTATACAGTGGACCCTTGTTATACGCTGGGGTTTGGTTCCATGATCCCCTGTGGATAACAAAATCCATGTATGCTCAAATCCCATTAAATATAATGACATAGCAAAATGTCATCCCTTATAAAAAAATGGAAAATCGAAGTTTGATATTTGAAATGTATACTTTTTTTTAACATTTTCAAACCATGGATACTTGAATCCATGTATAAAAATCCATGTATAAGAAGGGCCGACTGTATAATCCCACTTGCTGCTTCCATAGTAGGCAGCCAGATGGCTATGCAAAACCCACAAGCAAGATATGACTGTCACATTGCCAAGCACCTGTCATACAGAGAGATGATGCTTCTGTTATTGAATATCTTCTACATTCACTATAGAGCAGTCACTATAGTAGGCCTCTGCTTATTTGATAGGTTATGGACTAAAGCATTATCAAAAAGCAGAAATCATTGATATGTGGAGCCCATATTACTACAGATTATATTTGATTAGATTAGATCACTGTATAAGCACAAATAACAAACACAATAACAATAACCACCATCACCAAGTATTCATACTTATGTATGAATACTTGGTGATGGTGATTATTGTTATTGTTGTATGACTTCAAATCATATCCAATTTAAGACAGCCCTAAGGCAAACCTTTCATAGGGTTTTCTGAGGCTGATTGTCACTCCCCCAAAATCACTCAGTTTCCATGGCTGAATGGCAAGTCAAATCCTGATCTCCAGAGTCATAGTCCAACTCTTGAACCACTACACCATGCTAGGTGTCCATGAATATCTGTACACTGCAGTATTATGAGCACATGACAACACCACAAATGACTTTTGCAGTATATTCCACACAGACCAAATGAAAAATGGCACTGAATCAGAAAAAAAAGCAGCATGTGGTCACAAAAGTGTTGTGCAAAGCACTATTTTTCGTTCAGTTTGCATGTACATCAAAAAGTGATCCATCAAAAAGCAGGGGACACCTGTACAGAGTACTTCCAATAACAGAGACCTCATATCTTTGCATAACCAGTAACCATCAATAGCCCTGTTTTCCATAAATTTGTCTAATTAAACCTGCCTATGTCATACATCAGTACATCTTGGGGTAGTAAACTTCATTGTCTGGTTATGTGAAGAAATGACTACGTGAAGAAGTGCTTTCTTCAGTTTGTTCCGAATCTTCCATTTCAAAGCATGAAATAAATTAGGCTGGGAAGAAACAATTGACCATATCTCTGTAACAGGAAAATTAATGAGCAAGGGATATCTTTAAATTTGGACAGGGCCATTTATTTTAATTCACTTGTATTGTCGCTCTATCCTTTTATATATATAAAAAATTATCTTGAAAATTCCATATTTCCCATCCAGTGAAGTAGCCAGATATTATACAATACAAGAAGTAGACTAACTTGCCCCACTTTTATCTCAGGTGAAGCTAGTGAGGACAAAGGACATTCTCTCTGCCGATGCCAGGGGTGTAGCTATGGAGGGGACAACATGAGGGCATTGCCTCCCCAATTATATTTTCCTTCAAACTGATAATTTCTAGCATGGAAGTAACACAAAACTAAATGCAACTGAGAATTTAGAAATGCATGTTGAGCATCAAAGTGGGGGGGGGGGGTATGTGAACACAGCAAATATAAACATTCTAGGTGTCAATGGTTTTCAATGTCTCACTCTCTGCTATGCTAGAACTTGATATCTGAAGGGAAATTTCATTGCGGGGGCAGTAGCTACGTCCTTGGGCAAAACTCACATGCTTCAGACAGCCATCTCCTTGTTTTCAAGAAATAAGTTGTGTGTGAATAGTGTCTTTTGCTGTCTTGTCCATATTACGCTTTCTGCTGTAACAGGTGGGTGTTTTCTCTCTATGGACACACTGCATGTGTTCAAAAATCTCAGTTAAAAGCACAGGTTACCATTGACCAGGCAGCACACAGGCTGGGCATCTAGCAAGCTTGCCTTATATGGAGTTCTAGCTTTCCCAAGGCCAATGAGGAAGTCATGAACTGATGTGCAAAAATGAGCATGGCAGCATTACACTCATAGACAGTGTTTGCCTCACTTTAAAATAAATAAAATAAATCCATGAATTTGTGCTGTTGAGTAAGCACTATGACCATAACACTTTTGCAACCAGAACATGGAAGCACAGCACAAACAAAGAAGCACAATGTTACATTCATTGAAGGAACAGTGAACTTGGTTCTCTTTCTTAAGTTAACTAAGTGTGAGATGAGAGTCAGTGAGCAAGAGGGAAAAGGTGCCTGGAGTTCAGACTTCATTGGAGAGAAGCAACAGCAAGAAGCTGTCAAAGCTCGGTGTGTTCCAAGTGTGTGACTGCATGTAGGTATCTATATAATAAACCAGGACTGGGGGGGGGGGGGGGGGGGATGATCCCATGAAGCCTTTTATATGTGTTTTAAAAGGGCAGTCAGAGATCCAGGAAGAATTTATGCATGGATAGGTGTTCTGTGAGCCCTTGACCTTGCAATACTTTCCCTATTTTCTAAAATTATTTGCTTCTGGATATTTTCTGCCATTTTTAAATTGTTAAAACTAGTGTCCTAGATAGGCAGGAGAGAGTGGAAATGATGTGACAGTGTATGTGTGTGGTTCCTACCCTGCCTGCCTTTTCCTTTCTTCTTATATTTCCTCTTTTCATCTTCTCTGTTTAATGGATTCCTGCTGTGGATTCAAAATTGATTGTGTGTGTGTGTGTGTGTGTGTGAGAGAGAGAGAGAGAGAGAGAGAGAGAGAACAGGCACATGTATTTTCTGGCAATTTCCCAGTGCACTGTTGGCAAGAAGTGTGAAGTAACTGGACTACAATGAGCCCTTGGCTTCACCTACTATGATCTCTTGTACACCAGCCCTAAAGGGCACCAGCTGTCATTGTTCATGAAAACAAACAAATATTTTTTCAGACATTGTTAGTGTTATTGTACTTCATCTTATATTTCCAGTGTCTCAAGCTATCCTGTGTTTTTTTTCCTTTACAAAGTCCAATCTGCCACTTGATTCCTACCAACATTTTTTTCCTTCAGAACTTGTATCTCCCCTACAGATCTATCAGTTTTCATCGTACATCATCCCTGGAAGTTGGATTTCCTGCTCCTTTCCATCTGCATCCACCTCCACATAAGCAAAAGATGAGGTGATGCATCTGTTTCTGGGTTGTACCACTTCAACTGCATACCCACTCACATTTCCAAAATGAGAACTGGACACATGGAGCCAAGCAACTCCTGAATGTGGTCAGTATATATTAATGAAGGAGAATGGGCAAGCTAGGACAGAATGCAGCAGTTTGCTCTTGCCTTAGCTTACTGGGAAAGGCAAAATTCCAAGCTCTCCTCATTCTCCCACTTGCTGAGCTAATTGAAAGCAAACAGCTCTTGGAATCGAACTCAGTTTGCATTAATTGAAGTAAGCTGAATACAAATGGGGAAAGTGGGAAGAGGAGATAGAAACTGGGACATTTTAAAAATGTCTGGAAAATCAGGGTGACAGAAAATTATTTCAAAATATTCCTGCCTAACTGGAACACTTGGAGGATATGAGATAGCAGGTGGAGGAGGAGGCATGACTGGTGTTTTCCGTGGGTTTTTTTATGACCTTTTGAACACAAAGAAATAATATGACACTGGATATTCCTCTTGAATGTGTATGTGTGTTTGTATATGCATGCATGCATGCTGCATCATGTGTGCATATTGTCTCTCTCACACAGAGAGAATGTAAGGGGGGAACACTATATCACACAGTCTTCTAGCTACAATCTCTAGCAGTTGTTATGTCATCTATCTGCCATTGGGTAGACCAGACCTGGATCCTTCATTTAGGTGTTTTGTTTATGTTCTTCTTTCCAATAATTCCATTATATTTTTTCACTTGTAAATTTTTGATTCTTAACCATAACAAAAATTAGCTCAGATATTGAATCTGGCAGAAGCCTGGCAAATTTTGGCATGAGGTTTTTCTTTTCTTAATTCCCCCCAACCCCAGAGTTGACATTTGGTATTTATTCTCTGAGTGTTTGTGCATGTTAATAAATACAATATCAACACAGTTTGAAAAGAGACTTATTAATTCTGGCTCTGTGACTACTTTGCTGGAGGACAAGGGAACACCATGTAACTCTCTGATGAATGTCCAAAATGAGGAGGCCAGTCACTCTGAGAGTTGCAGGAGCATGATGAATGAGCCAGGATGAAATGGAGCAAAGGAAAATATTCTTAACTGTGAAGTCCACAAGTCCTGTGGAATAATCACCCCAAGGGAAGTAATGGAAACCCCACAAGTTAAGTCACTCAAGGCTGGACTGTTCAAACCTCTGTGCAGAGAACCACAATCTCATACTGGCATTCTGGATGAACTGCATGATACTGACTATGGACCATTTTGAGCTTGAACTTCTAGAATGCAATTCAAGGGGTGGTGGTAATGGGAAATAGTAGGATTGTGGGCCAGGGGAAACTTACCAGATCCCCTTTTTAATAAAAGTTTTCGCTGAAATTAGATCTCCTCCTCAGATCAAACAATAAAATAAGATTATAGTATTAATGCCCATGTTTGTTGCACAGAACAAAATCCAAAAGCAAGTGAGGGGGAATGCTCTTTCCCAAGGTCATTTGGGAAATTCAGGCCCCATTCCCACTGGCTTATAATGTGGATCAGGACGTGAATCATGGGTGCATCGTTTCCATTTGGGCACTGCTCCTATATTGTTTCCATTGAAATTCGAATCTGATTCAATTTATCTTGAAAAATCTGAATTATAGGTTGATAAAGCGGTTTTAAAAAATAGCGGCTTTTTAGCAAGTTTTCCTGTGCCTCTCGAGTCTGATTAAGGGCAAATGAATGGGAACGAAAGGGTGTCTAATTCGGGATCTTGAGGATGGGGGGAGCAGTGCTCAAGGGGGTGGCCTGGGGGTGTCACCCACTTGTTCTCTTCCCTGCATTACCAGCACCATTTTCTTCTGTTTGCATAGCATTTTCCCTGGTGGATTGGGAAGCAGGGTAAGGCAATAGCGCTACATTGAGCTCCAAATGCAGTAAACACATTACTCCCCCTGCAACCTCCTCCCTGCTCCACATTCATAGACCAACGTGTGAGGAGACCCATTAAACACCATTTTAAACTATTTTTTTCTTTTTTCACCTCCGCCTGAGCGCCTGAGCAGCAGATGGGCTTTGCAGTACATGCCTGCTTGATCACCCTCCAGACAGCCCAGGGAGCGATGGAGGAGGCAAAGGGATTTGGGGGGATTAGAGGCTCTTTCTCTCTTTCAGAGGAACTATGGGAAGACACAGAACAGCCTTGGATGCTAAGGGGTTTAGGAGGAATAGTGGCTACTTCTCTCTTCCAGAGAATAGATTTGAGGGGAATAGAGGCTCCTTCTTCCTTTCTCGGAGGAGAAAAGTGCCTAAGCGACTGATTGGCTGTGATGTCAAGCGCTCAGGGGCTCGATTGACAGCTGCTTTGAAAAAAGAGGTCCCGGAAGGGCAATGGGAACGATGAGGGAAAATATCAATGGGAACGAAAACAGAGGTAAAAAAACCCAGGTCTGTTTGCACCCATTTTTAATGGGAACGATGGGTCAGATTCAAGTCAGAATCCGAGTCAGAATCCGAGTCAGTATTGCAGCGAAATAAGCCGCTTTCTTTGCCCAGTGGGAATGGGGCCTCAGATCAAGTCATATTCTCTCAAACATCATCTGAATAAATCTTGCCAGGAAAACCTTATGATAGGGTCACTGTAAATCACAGATGACTTGAATTAATAGTTGACTTTAAGCAACAAAAACAAGAAAGAAGTGATTATCTGAGTGACACACAACCCAGTCTTCTCTGTTCTTTCCTTTCCCCCCACCTTCAGGCACAGGTGTTCAAAGCAAAACAAATTAAAACAACATATCCCAGATGTTGTTAATGAATAATATGGTAATAAATGACTAATGAGGTGTCCAGCATGACTATTGATCAAGTAATATATTGAGCGTATTATTCACCAAAGCATATGCCAAGTTACTCAACCAAGCAAAATTCTGTTCTCTCATCTGGTTCACAGAACTAAAGAATTGGAGACCTGGAACCAGCCAATTGTAGCAGCGTGTCCCCCCCCCCCCCCCCAGTTAACTCATAGGCTTCAACTGACAGAGCATATGAAGTTCAAGCTACATGCTATGTACCATTCAGTATAAGAACTCTCATTTTAAAATTTTATGTTAAACAATCATGGCCCTATTCTGGATCAGGATGGACACACTGTGGGGGGGTTAACTTTCACCCAATTTTTAAAAAATTCTTACAGCAAACACATTTTTTAAAGGAACCATGAATGGCAGCAACTGTTTTTGTAGGCATCTGCTGTGAGTGTACATATTTTGTGTGATGTCATGTGAGGAGTTGCAACTTCCTAAAAGCTGGATACCACCATTTTGCAGAGGAGTTGAATACTGATGTGTTGTCATCCCCCCACACACACTGCTTCCCCCCCTCTCCACTGCTGTATATCAATGGTACTCAAAGTGGTGGCCTGTGGACCAGAGTCAGTACACAAGGTATTGGCAGTCATTCTGTGGTGAGTTTACAGAAAAGAAAGAAACAATGGTAGTCAATGGGCAAAAGAAATATGGTGCCAGTACATCACACATGGTGGGGGAGAGACCTACTAGTTTCTCACATCAGATAGCTTAAGAAGCACTGGTGTAAACAACAAGTCAGCCATGCAAAATAGGTTCCCTGCCTCTGTTCTATGAACAGCCTGAGTCCTCTGTTGTGCTGCTGTCTAATGTCTGATTGAAGGAACCTTTTGACTCATCTACTACCTGTTGAAGCCTCCAGTCTAGACCACACAGCTCAGTAATAATTTTTGTAGGGAGTCAACTTCAGTTATAGTTCCAAGGCTTTAGTTAATCCTTTAGTCACTTTCTACTTTCTTACTACATGCCACCAGCCAGTGGTACAAAACATATCTCCTCCTGTGCGCATTGCTGATACATTTTTTTTGTTCATAGCCCCCTCCCTTAAATGTTGCTTCAAAACACACAATAGAGCATGAAGCGGCAGCACAATCCAGTACTTGAACCATGTGGTATTCTTCCACTACCATATAGTCAGGATCTATCTCTCTCATTATAAAAGTAGCTGAAGAGATTATAGCTGCATTGTAAAAGGAGTAAAATTATTCCCATTAAGTTACAATATTAACAGAATTTAACAATGTATTAGTTATCAAGGAAATAAAATAATTACAAGGAACAAGTGATTCATAGCCAGTTTCTACCAAGCACTGAGTGTGAGATCTCATCACTCTAAACTCATTGGGCAGGAGCCAGGAATCAGAGAATCAAGCAAAAGGCAGAAGGGAGAATCTGGAAATGAGGACATTATGCCAGAAACAGGACATTCAGACCCTGTCAAGGGTGTCAGACAAAATTCCAACCTAAATAGGAAGCCTCTGTTATAGGCTGGGTGCCGACTTGCATTTTATTTCACCACATTTAAGCCTCTGAATGAATATAATAAGTATGTTTGTCAAGTACAGAATATAAAGCAAAGTATAATACTAAAAATGTAGGCACTCTCAAGTTCCAGACATGAAGCCAACCTAACAAGAATAAAATAATGAGCTTGAAAGACAAAAAATAAACCGTGGACTGACTTGTAATGAACTCCCAAAAGATACCACATTAAAGGGTTACTGGCTGATGCACTGAAATGACTGATGCAATCTGAGGGAAGGTGGCCAAGAAGGAGTGATCATCAGGTGTTACATCACAGAGAAACAATGATAAAGATTTTTAGCTCAAATAGAAAAGATGTTTAAGTAAACAAATCAACATTGTTGGTAAAGCCAAGGGTAACAGAGATCCTATCTGTTTAGATGATTGGAGGCTTGAAAGGATATAAAATTGGCCCAGAAGAGACAGGCAACAGACTGTCAGCAGCATCTGTCCAACATGTAGTTAAGTATGCTATGCAGCCTCTGACAGTAATGTTGTTCCTGGTGGGGAAAGATCGGATGCCAATGCTGGTAAGATCTAGGCTATGCTAGATGGATACTGGTTTCAAGATGTTTACTTCCTCAAGAAATAAGACAGTGTTTCTTAGTGAACATATGGCTAGCTAAAAGTATTCCCTACTAGTTAAAACCTTTATGAAAGGTCTCTATAATGCTTTAACAAATAATATGTAATTTAATTAATCTAATGTACCTAGACACTGAAAAATCTATGTTCCTCCCTAAAGGGAGTGTATAGTTACACATTTATGATTTTAAATAATAATAATAATAATAATAATAATAATAATAATAATAATTGCAAATAATAATTGTAAATGATAAAATTGCCCACAAGAGCTTCTCATTCTCCCATATATATAACCTACCAATTAAGTGAAGTGTTGATGCAAACTCTGCCTGTTTTGACTTTATTGTCGTTCACAAATTGGAAACCCAAGAGATTGTATAGTGATAAAAGAGACTACCAAATAGATAAAAATTAGCTGACAAAAGGCAAAGAGCCCTCAATCCCTCGGTCTAAAGAAATAGGGTGGTGAACCACTTGTCTCACCTCTGCAGCCCTTCTTGTTGAAGTGGGCTAATGAGGGCTGCATTCCTACTATGATTTAAAGTGAATTGCTGATTGAGTTATATGACTGTTGTTCCCATTTGAAACCGGTTACAATCCTACTGTGATCAGTTTCAATCGCAATGCAAGGCAAACACAAAAAACGCTGCTCTTTCCTGACACTAGTTCTTTGGCGGTTCTTTTGAAGAAAAAAATAGATTCTGAAGCTTGTTCAACAAGTGGGAATGAGGGATTTGAATTTCATCATTCTCGAGGGGAGGGACTAATGCCAGAGGGGTGTTTACCATCCCTACTCAATTTTTGGTAGATCCACCATTCCTCCCCATCTCAGTGCTGCCTTTGTGCTTGTGGTGTGAACTACAGGCACATGATTAAAAAAAAGGATAGAAGATTTGATTCATTGATTTTGCAGCTACTTGCAATTACTCAAGTGGCAGTCCAGGTGATCAGGCCAATGGAAACTCAATGAGGCAAGTAGTTGCAAAACCGATGAATTGAATCTTCTATCAATTTTTTTAAAAAAAAATATAGTTCCCAAGCCAGGCTGCCGCTTATGTCACCAGTGACATGCAGATGATTGACATGCATTGTGAAGTGGCGCAAACTAGTGGGGATGACAATCGTGCTAAAAAAGAAGAGATTAGGAGGATAATGAAAAGATCCACTTTCATAGTGGGAATGATAGACCTTTTGGAATTGATTCACCAACACAAAGCAAAGTTGAATCGCAAACTGGTTTAAATGTAAGTGGAAATGGAGCCAGAGAGTTTGAGTGACCAGATTCACTCCTGTACCTAGTAAACCCTTTGCTGCCCAGAGAAAAACTCGAACCAGTAACAGCTGGCATTTGAGGTGCTAAATCCATTTACACACAGTGTTTTTGGATATTTAGATTAAAGCCCTGGATTTACTGTCTCACCGACATTGGAACCACCAGCTGCCCCTTATTTCAACTTTGTACCCAACAAATTTGGAAAGCTACCTTTTATGATAAACCACAAAGCACCTCTAGTCTATGCAGAGTTGTGGGAATCCAGTTATAGTCTTAAAAGTTCTTCTTAACATAGGAGAAGGAACTATAGAGCTGGAAATAACAATGTCCCTTTAATAACATGCGCGCACACACACACACACTTTGTGTATTCATAGGAACACTCTGCACACAGACTCATTCTAAAAGAAGGAAGGAATGGAGACTTGATTGCCTTCAGAGGAAAATTCCACACATGATCAAAGTTGACAAAGGTTTGTGACTGCAATGTTGTTGTACACTTAAGAGATGAGAAAATTATGTAACTTTCCCCTGTGTTTCATCTGAAGCAGCTAGGATAGACTTTGCAAGATACAAGTCAATTGAATCTTATAATTCCAAAAAGCAGATTTTATGTTCTTGTTATAGCACCTTCTACAGTTTTTTAAGTATAAAGAGAATTCATACAATGGGGGAAAATGAAAGATATTCATCTTTGGTAACTTTTCAGCCACGTTTTGTATGAAACAATATATATTTGTTTGGAAAAATCTCCACCATGCTTTATTCCTTTGGCAAATACACATATCTTCATAACGAGAAAACAAAGGACAAAGCTTTTTAAAAAGATGTTTCATGCTCAAGGCATCATAGGAAACATAACTCATAACAAATCATTACAGAAAAAGGTTTTAAGGAAATCTGTATCTGTTTCCTAACATAGTTGAGCACTTATGAAATTGCTGGTAGGGTTGATAAACCAGGGATAGCTTATGACTGCTCAGAGCATTTTGGCCATAATTTTGTTGCTGATGAACTAGGAATGGGACAGACCAAAAGAAATATGTGACAGAAATACCAATCCAGTTTTCTCTAGTAGGTAAAACCCAGTAATTTTCAAGGTTAAGTCTATTTAGGAGAGAAAGCTAATTTTTCAGGGAGTAAAAATTGGTCTTAACTTTGGGTCTTTCTTTTTCACTTCTCCTTGCCCCCATCTGCTAAAGACTGGAAAACCTGAAGTCTTACAAATGTTTTCTTACTTCTAGAATACCCAGATCTCAGAGCATGGATATGTGGATCAGGGCCTTGATCCCCTTCTATAGTCCTCAGGAAAGGGAAAGGAGTATTGGGATGAAAATGCTGCATTGAAAAGTAGCATGTGTGTGTGTGTTGCTCATCTGTTAAACTTCCCCTCCTTAAATGTGATACCCTATGCAATTGTGTCTGATGTTTGGGTATGATGCTTAATGACATCACCAAGCGGTGCCCCTTGTAACATAACTAGTGTCCAACACATTTAATATCACAAAGAGTCTTTTCTAGGTCTCAGAATCTGTCCCTGAAATCTCAAGGCTTGGGATAGTCCTGACCTGGCCACCTTATTGACAACATTTCCCATCAGCCTTGATCATTACAGTAGTTTTGTTGGCTAGGGCTACTGGGAGTCTGAATCCAACAAAATCTAGAGAGGCACAGATTTTCCACTGTGTTCTGAAATGGCTAGCCTGTTAGTGAAGGTGTGACTTTTCCCACTACACTCCCACCTTACCCAAAGTTTCATTGGCCTAAGAGAAAATGCACTTGATTTTGGCAACAATTTATTTGCATCCCCCCCCCCCCCATGAAAGGATACCCAATGCTATTTCCAATATTAGCAAAGCAAATATTACAACATCACCCCCCATCAGTAATGTTTTTAGTAGTCTTTGAAAATTTTCACTTCCATTCAGATATTCTACAGGTGACTGGGGGTTAAAAGTGCCTGAATGGGCTGGTTATTGTCTGGTCTGTTCACACCAGAACTGGGGTTTGGTTCAGGTGTCATCTGGTCTCCCTGTTGAGAGGAGACCTTATTTCCCCCCCCCCTTTTTTTTTTTTTTTAGTCTGTGCAGACAAAGCTTTAGGACCCTAACACATGGGGTTAAAGGAGTGACTTACCTTTCCCGAATTCAATGTTAATTCAGGAGGAAGCCGGTTCCTAACACACATAAATCACTGCAGAATCACCACCAGGGTTCATCCTGGATGCAGCCAGGGTTGTCTAAACTCCTTCCATGGTCATTTTTAGAAGTCGGAAGCTTCCAGCCTCTAAAATATGCCATGAAAATTGCTTAGACAATCCTGGCTGCTTCCGGGATGGATTCAGTGGTTATTCAGCAGTGATTTATGTGTGATAGGAACTGGCTGCCTCCTGAATTAACACTGAATTCATGAAAGGTAAGATGCTCTTTTAATGCCATGTGATAGGGTCCTTTGACTTGGAAGGGCAGCTACAAAGGAACTAGATATGATCTTGAAATGTAAAGATATTTAATTAAATACCAAACTCAAAATCCAGTTTCAGTGTATGGCTGTGAAAGCTGTACAGTGAAGAAAGATGACTTCATGAGAAATGTGGCATAAGAGAACAGCTCTTTTGAAAACCATGAACCACCAAAAAGGCAAATGAATGGGCCCAAGAGCAAATCTAGGCTAAATTTTCATTTTAAGCCAAAATGACAAAACTGAAGCTATTGTACTTTGCACATTTCATGTTGAAACATGACTTATTGGAAAAGATGTTAATACTTTCTAATAAAGTAGAAGGAACAGGGACTGAAGATTTTGAGATTTTGGACTCAATCAAGAAAGCCACAACTCTGACTTTGCATGTCCTAAAGAAAAGGTTGTTGACCATAGCGCAAGGAGGTCTCCCAATCATAGGATTGCCATAATTTGAAGCTACATCAAAGGCAATCAACAACAACAATAATTATATTTTATCCAATCAATGGAAGATATTGACATCAGTGTCATCATGGGAGATGAATCTGTTTGGGATGGTAGGTCCTGAACCCTACCAACAAAAAATAGCTTCAGTGCCTTGGGTGACTCCTTTAAACTTTGGATTAAACACCTGAAGCAGATTTATCTCTGCTCTGGCAATAGAAAAACCATCCTCCACTGCTCCCATGAGTTGGAGATAGGAGAAACCCCACACTCATGTGACTTGCAACCCATGTTTGCCAGGAGTATTGATAAGTGTATCCTGTTAAATCAAAAGGGATGAGTCCAAAGAAGAACCTGGATCTAATAACTCTGGATTTCTACATGGCAGGGGGTTGGACTGGATGACCCTTGTGGTATCTTCCAACTCTACGATTCTATGACTGAGCAAATTTGTGTCTATGGTTTGATGTTTGGCTTCTGATTCCATAAGTCGATCCAATAGAGTAATAGAGGGGACCCCTTCCATGGCTGTTTAATCCAGACTAGGATTTATTCTGGCCTCCAACAATGCAGTAAGCATTATATAAGATGTACAATAGAGTTACAGGTAGCCTAAATAGCCTACAGGCACCAGATCCTGTCTGATCTTGAAAAGCTAAGCATGGCAGCTCTGGTTAATACTTGGATGAGAGATTGCCAATGAATACCAGATGCCATAGGCTATATTTCAGAGGAAGGAACTGGCTAAACCACTTCTGAGGATTCCTTGCCTAAAAAAATACTATGAAATTAATGGAATTGCCATAAATTGAGAGGAGACTTGAAAGCACACATACATCTTCTAGAGTTCCATTGAAAGAATTTTAGAGTCCCTGGCAGTTGCTCTAGAAACATCCCCTTGTTCACTGCTTCTGGATGATTTCTCTCTCTTCACTACTGTGCAGGCTGTAAACAGTGGATTGGTTTATTGCCTGCAAATGCTTTTGCACCAGTCCTCAGTGCACAGCTCTGCCAAACACTTGGCTCAGATCTTAATCTGGATTCAGGCATTTATTGCAGTGTCTCCATTAATTAAACTCCAAACATTTCAAATTCTCCTCTTTCATGTCTTCCTTTTCATTTCTCTTTCTTGTCCACAGTTCTCTTGCCATGATTATTCCAGCTGGTCCATAAGCTTGGGCCAACCATCTGATGAACAAATTAGCCTTTTTTCTCCTCTGGACAGCTTTGATCTAGAAGGTTTTGAGGTGGGGCTATTTTAAGACCATTTAAAAAAAAAGAAATAACTTTTTTTCTCTTGCACTTTGAGCAGCTTTGTTGTTTTCCATCATATAAAAAGTCATGGCTGCCAGAACCAGAACTAAGAAGGAAAGGTTTCAAGATCGTATCACTGTAGAGATGAGATCTCCAAACACAACCTCCACAGCAGGATATCTTTATGTAGGAACAAGGCCAAATTTATAAATACCAGGAGGCCTAATTCTCAATCTCCTGCCCATAGTCTGAAGAAGAACCTACCATAGTTTTATGCTGACTGTAGCACACTCCAAAAAGCTGTAGTGGGAGCCAGAGTCTTTATAAGTTGGCTGCAGAAAAGTAGCAAGTTAGGTAGCTTAGCTCTTTTCAGTTACTTTTTCAGGGGATTGCGACAGAAGGTCTGAGCTCAAAAAAACCCCAAAGATAGATAACAGGTTTTTTGCTTTCTTCTTTAGCAATAGTACTACCCCTTCCAAGGTGCTGAAGAGTTAATATCAGTGAACAGTTTAAAAGAGCACAGCTTGGAAAAGTTACCTTGATGGGCTACAAATTCCAGAATTCTTTTGTGATTGTGTTCCCAAAAGTAACTTTTCCAAGCTCTGTGGAAGAGTATGGCTTGCTCCAGCTTCACTTCATACATGGCATTTTTACACTTTCCCTAAACAATGTTATGTGCAATGAAGGAGAAGAAAAATATATATGATGTTAATTTTGTGGATGTAATTAACATGCGTGGTTTATTGCTGTGTAAATAGCAAATGCAGGGAAAATTGGGCAGTTCAGGAGCATAAAGCTGAGGGTAGTTCTTTACAGTCTAAATCTAGCAGTGAAATCCTGTACATGCCTAGTTAAAAGTTCCTGTAAGTTTAGTGAGGCTTACCCCTGCTGAGATGTTGTAGGACTGTAGGTTTACACCGGAATCCTATGTTTACTCAAAAATAATGTCTTCCCCTGTTCAATGAGGCTTAATTCCAGGCATCATAAATAGCAAATAATGCAATCTTAGCCATGTGTACTAAGTAGTAAATTCTACTGTGTTCAGTAGACTAACTCTCAGGTAAGTAGGTATAAGATTACAACCTTAAAGGCTTTAACAACAGTGAAAGGATACAGACGCCATGATTAGTCTCATCATATGAGCTCACCCATATCTTCCTTGGAATTGGAGAAGGCTTTAATCCCCTCCACATGAGAAGAGATAAACATCATGACATGCAGGGTTTTTTACCTACTCACAAGTAAGGGAGGATCTTTAACTCTTTGTCCTTTCCTGTGGGCCTGATCCATATCAGGACTTGTGCTCCTGCAATTTCATTCAATTTTCTTCAACTGAGGTCCCCCCACATGCAAATTGCTCTCCCCATGCCCCTCCCAAACTAAGGGTACAACGGGTGACAGAGGGTTAAACCTCCTCTATAAAGCTATGATTCCAATCCATATTGTGTTCCCAGCACTTATTTTTGAGTAAGAAACAGAATCAGTCACAGATTAAGAGAGAATAGGTTCTTGTTTCTGAGTAAGAAAAAAGAACAGACGCAGATGAAGAGAAATGTATTCTGCCTAATGAAAATCTGGGATGGAAAGAATATTTTAAAATATCTCCTCCCCCAAAATAGGTCAGAAATGAGTGCTAGGAAACCCTAACAAGGAGAAAATTGGACTGATGAGAATCTTTGCACTCCAGGACTTTTTCTGCATAAAATATTCATACCCTTTGTGCAGAAAACATAATATTTTTGTGCTGAAATGTTATTTTCTGGACAGAAAATGCTGCTTGTTGTGCAAAAATGTCATGGGCAGATTTTGTACCAAATAACTCCCCAACTACAGCCTTTTCTGCACAGAAAATTATATTTCTATGCTGAACTATTGTCTTCTGCTTGAAAAATAATATTGCTGTGCATAAATAGTATTTTCTACATAGAAGTTATTTTTTTAAAGAAAATATGGTCTTAAAATAGCCCCACCTCAAAACCTTCTAGATCAAAACAATAATGCCCAACAGAAATACTAATTTCTGCACAGAAAATGCTGTTTTCTTTGCAAAATTCCATGGGTGAAATGTTGGCAAACAATGGCGTTTATCAAATGGGGATTTACCAGCCCAGATCCAGGGTGAATGCAAATCGAGTGATGCAAATTCACATTATAACGTTAATGTATTTTCACATCTGGTTCCTTTCAATGGGAGCTCCTCCCGTGGTGCTTCCGTGGTGCTTCTGGACTGAATCCTTACTGGCTCCTCATTTTGGAGAGTTCGCTAAATAAGTGATTTGACAGGATTCGCATTGAGGCTTGCTTCGAATTCACTACGGATTGGTCTGGTGTGGAATGACACTTTGCTTGTGCTCTGGTACACCACCGCAAAACCCCCGGGTTGCAAATTTCCCATGATGCCGTGCTGCAGTTTTGCCCCATTTGCTTCTGGTGTCCTCCCCCCTCCCCAAATGAATGTATTCATGTTTTAACGTGGACAGGAGACAGGCTGGTGAGGAGGAGGGAGATCGGGGGAGAGAGAAAGGGAAAGGGAAAAGAGAGGGCAAAGAGAGAGAGTGGGGTTAGTAAAGTTTCTAAAGGACTCTTTGGGGCTGGGGGGCAGGACATCCTCCAAAGTGGGGCCAAGGTGGAGGCAGGATTTACTTCCAAGTAGAACTGCAGTTTCTACACTGATTATTTTGCAGTGAAAGACATTTATTTTTATGATTATTATTAATAAAAAAAATTCACTGCAAAATAATAATAATAATAACAACAATAATTTTGCCGGTGGGTGATATATTTGGATGAAGCAGAGGGCATTTAGAGATAGGTGACATTCCCTATCATTCACGTGAGGCTAGGGATGGAGGGTAGATCAAGATGAAAGATGTGAAGGGAAAGAAACAGGAGGCTGGAGGGAGAGATGGAACTCCCAGAATTCCATAGCCTCAAGCCAAGGACCCCACAACAAACTCCAACTCCAATAATAATAATAATAATAATTTATTTATTTATTTATTTTATAATAATAATAATAATTTTTAAATAATATTAATAATAATAATTTAAGTTATTAGTTTGCTGAGGCACCAGAGCTCTCTGGCAGAGAAAGCTCAATGTCTCAGGACACTACAGTTCCCAGAATTCCATAGCACTGAGCCAGGATTGTTAAAGTGGAGTTAAACCGGATTATTTCCCCAGTGTGGATGCAACCTAAGAGAAGGCAACTGTTACAAAGGGAAGGAGAGATGTAGATGGAATAGATGAGGAGAATGACAAGAGGTTAGATGTTGATGTGGCTGAAATGGATGGGGGCTCTGACATGGAGGACCCCTTTGAATTTGGCTGCCAGGGATGGGAAAATAGAAGGGAGGAAGAAAGGTGAAACTGTCATTCACGTGAAAGTGGAACCAGGCTCCCTTCTTCACCCTGGAAGTGCAAAGGTTCAGGATGCGTTCAGAGCCCCATTGAGCATGTGCAAGGGTCCCAATTCGAATAGTTGAATCCGCATGGTATGCACCGGTGTGGTAATACAATTTGCACTCACTCTGCTTTGCATGAATCCATATCACGTGACTTGCCTTGGATTCGATTCCCCCTCGATTCAGTGGGAACCTCAGTGTGATAAATGCCTATGTCCAAATATGAGAATATTCTTCAAAAACTGCAGTTTTTTATTGAACATTTATATAAAAAAATATAAGACAAGACATTGGTAAACATATGGACATATATATACATACACTGACATACAAAAAACCCCTAATAACACTGACAACCGAATAAGCTTCTCTATTGTCTAAACTTTAAATGCTTCCTAGATGGTATTTAATCCTCTTAAATTCTCGTGCCTCTAGTTTCCTATTTGATATAGTCAATCGAGAAAACAAGGCAAAATTAACAAATTCCCAAGATCAATTCTATTAAGTTCCTGTTTCTGCTCTTTGAAAGAAAAGATTAATTTATCCTATTATATATATGATTTCGTAGGCGATTTAACTTAGAAGATTTTCTTCCAATAAACAATTTCCCATCATATAAATTAAAGATAGTTAAACGTAATTAGATTATAAGGTTAGATACAGGTTAATGCTTATTATTCATTTTCATCTTTAATAGGTTCAGGAGTTTTCTCTATATATATGTTTTGACACAGGTTCAGTCTTTTTCAATTAATTTTGCTTTTTCAACCATATTTTCTTTCATAGTCAATATGTCCATTTCCATTGCCTCGTATAATTTATTGAGCCATTCATCTTTTGTTGGTATCGTCGGTTTTTTCCACATCTTATCGTAAATAATTCTTGTGGATGTGACCATATATAAGTATGCATTTATTCTCTTGTTCTGCTTTTTTGTTCATTACGGAAGTCATATTCAGAAGAAAGAGGAGTGAATCAAAAGGTATCGTAATCTGGAGGATCTTTGACATTACAGAGTGTATATGTCACCAATATTTTTCAGCTGCCTTACATCTCCACCCTATATGGATATAATTTGTGTTGAGTTTTTGACACTTCCAACATGAGGCCATCCCCATCTTGTGTATCAAATTAAGTTTAGTGGGGGACATGTGCCAGTGGTGGAACATTTTAAAGAAATTTTCCTTCGTTTTGACATAAAGTAAATTTATTGCTATCATACCAGTCACCCCCCCCCCCAATTTTTCAAGGTTATAGTTTTTCCAGTCTCAAGAGATCATTTCAGCATGGTGTGTTTGATTGTCCCTTGTTCCAGCTCTCTTTTGTTTAATAATTTGTAATATATCCAATGACCTGTTTTGTTATCAAATAAAATGTCATCAAGTTCTATTTTATCTTTATTAATTCCTATATTTTTGTTATCTAGCTTGAAGTGTTCCAGAAGTTGCCTATAGAGATACCAATCATTCAAAATATTTTCAGCTTTCATTTTGGTCTAATGGTTTAAATTCTTCTCTTTTATTCAGAAAGTCTCTGTATGTCAACCATTGGGTTGTACTGTATGATTTTGTTCTCTGAAAAAAGTGCCTCTTGAGATGAGACCCAAAGGGGTATCTTATAATAGAACAGCTCTCTGATTTTGATCCAGACTTTTAACAATGAATTTCTTATAAAATGATGGGAAAAGTCTTTGTTGACTGTAGATTTATTATACCATAAAAAATCATGGTATCCGAACTTTAATTGCATGCTTTCTAGTGTCAATAATCTATCATTTTTAACTCTGTTCCAATCCTCAATCCAGCACAAACATGCTGCAAAATAATATACTTTAAGGTTTGGTAGCACGCAGCCGCCCCAAAGAGTTTCAACTGTTAAGGTTTTCCACCTGATTCTCGCTTTGTGTCCACTCCAAAGAAACTGTGCTAATTCTTTCTGCCACGTCTCTAGATGTTTCAATTGGGAGATAACAGGTAGGTTTTGAAACAAGAAATTAAATCTAGGTAGGATGTTCATCTTAATCACTGCCACTTTCCCCAAGAAAAATAGATTTATCTTAGACCATTTTCCCAGGCCTATTTTCCTTGAATATCACACTGTAATTATTGTGGAAGAGATCAATATTTCTTCTGGTTATATTAATCCCTAGATATTTAGCTTTCTTTTCTAACCAGATATTTCTTGCAGCAATTTTTCTTCACTTTATGTTATGTTTTTGGTTATTATAACTATCTTGTCTTCATTGATTTTAAAGCCCAAGTAGAAACCATATTCTTATATAATATTCTTTAGGTTAGATATACTGGTTATAGGGTCTTCCAAATATAAAATAATATTGTGAGCAAAGGCTCTGAGTTTAAAGCAATGATTTTGTATCTGAACTCCTTTAATTGCTTGATCTGATCTTGATTATTTAAGAGCTCAAGTATTACGATAAATAGCAAGAGAAACAGGGAGCATCCCTGTCTAGTTCCTCTTTCAATATGTATAACTTGAGTTCTTTCATTATTAACAATTATCTGAGCCTCTTGTTCACAATAGATCACTTTGTCTGAACTCAAAAAAGTATTTCCCATATCAGTTTTTTTTAGCTGTTTCTAGTAAGAATGGCCAACTCACCCTATTGAATGCCTTTTTGGCATCCAATAGAATCATGGCCAATTTCTTGTCATTATAGAGTTTGAAATATTTGATTATGTCTAGTGTCACTCTCATGTTTTCTCTCATATGCCTTTTCGGCAAAAAGCCCCATTGATCTTCATGGATGGTTCGATTTAATACACCCTTAAGTCTTTCTGCCAGAATTGAGGTGAAGATCTTATAATCGGTGTTAAGTAGTGAGATGGGTCTATAGTTTTTTCGTTCATCTTTGTTCTTTTTTTCATCTTTGCTGGGTGGTTTTTTTTGTTTTGTTTTGTTTTGTTTTTTTGCAGGAGGAAGAAAATTGCTAAATTTATTCTTTGTTTCCTTCAAGAACAAAATTATACAGGATTTATTACCATCTGAAACATACAATTATTTACCTCTGTGGACTTTTTTGTGTGTCATGAACATATATGTTGCTGCTGTTCATTTATACTTTGAGTGCTCATTTTCAAATTATTTCATGGTGGTTTTATTTTTAAGTGTAGGCTGCTTAGTTAATTACAAAAGGCAAGCCAAAAAAAGGTGTATGGTTCCCATTTTACAGGTGCCAAACAGAAGCTAAGAGTTAACACAATATCCAAGACCACACAGTAAGCCTGTTACAGACTCTGGATTTCAGACTATCTTTTCTAGTTCCAAATCTAGTATGGAATGCTGTACTTCTACACTCTTTGTTTTAGCCAAGTCAGAACAGCCCTGGCATTTTGTAAATGTTGCTTCCCCACATATATCCACAATGAAACATTAGCCAACTACTCTCCAATGCTGTTTCCCTCCATGTGAATCATTGTGTAGGACCTACACTCATTATAGAGGGGAAAAAGAGAGAAATTTCAGGCTGGGTGGCATTGAAGAAAATTACTTGGAATTAGACTGGAGAATGAAGGCAAAGGAACATTGAAGAGAAAAAAATAGCTTTTCCAGATGTTCTCCCTTGGATAGCAAGTTTACCTGAATGTCACATAAGGAAAGAGGTTCAGAAAAGGCCCAACAGTAATGAGAAGAGCACACGGTCCATTGGCTGGGTCAGAGACTGTTCCCATGGATGCACCAAGATTATAGAAAGATACATGTTTGTAACAAATGTGTGCATCTCCTGTTTTGCCCCATAAACTCCTCACGTTCATGGAAAGGGGCCTTAACTATATGTGCAAAGGTCTGCAAACAGGAAACAAGCTGTAAGGGGAAGAGTTGGAGAAGATGAATGGTAACTGATGTATATTTTCTTGTAAGAGCCAGATGAGGAAGATGGTAAAAAGACAACCTCACATTAGTTTCAAAAAGCTCCTGGCAGTCAGGAGCATCCAAAAAGAAGAAGAAGAAGAAGAAGAAGAAGAAGCAGCAGCAGCAGCAGCTAGTCATGATTATTTATTTCATGAATGGTGACATTTGGTGTCACAAAATTATATAGATGGAAGAGACTCCAACGGCAATTTCCTCTAACCTCTTAATAGTGCAACAACATACAGAAAAAGCATCCCTGTTGTGGCCACCCAACCTCTGTCTTACATACAACCTTGAGTCTTCTAAACACCAGGCAGCATCTGGTATGGCAGGGGTAGGAAATCTTTAGCTTGCCAGATGTTCAGACTGTAATTCACATAATCTTTAATCATTGGCCATGCTGAATGGAACTTTTTGTAAACTAAAATCCAAAACCCCTGGTAGGTAAAAGATTTCCCCATCCATTGTTATGCTATTGAAAATATGTTATCCCCCCCTCCTTTAAGGTAAGATCAAATATACATTTCAAATTTGCATCCTGGCTCTAATAGATAGGGGAAATCTCCAATTTGAAATTGCCCAGGGTCAATTTATAGTAATAGAAATCTGTATAAAATTAGGATATATACTCTAAACAGATCATTGTGGCAATGGTCCAGAAATGTTTATTTTTCTTCATGTGGACACAACCATAGGCATAGAAAACACCCTGTATTAATACCGCGTGACAGTGGAACTCTGTTCCCTAAATATAGTGTTCAGTTATGACAGTGGTGGAATCAATATAATCCTGAAGATTTGCTTTGAAGGGGTAAGCCCTTGAAGAATAACCATAAAAGCCCATTGGAATATAGGTCTTTATCAAATCCGCAGAAGCCATGAAAGTTCATCTAACACCTCTTCTATCACATGAGGAGTCTACTTACAGAGCTATAAATTACAGGAATGTTCAAAACCAAGGCTTAATTCTGGCATATTTGAATAAACACTGGTACCCTAGAAAAAGCCTAGAATACATTTCTCACAGTACTCCACAAGTACAGTTCACACCAGGGCCAATTCCAGATTAAAAGGCTTGGATTTATTTATTTATTTATTTAATCATGTTTGCAACTTCTTTCCTAACTTGGATACACAGATTTCATGGATGTTTACATGTTTATTCCTCTCCAGCAGATGACAAATTTGCAGGCATTTATCTAAACATCTGAGAGATTATAAACACATTTCCCTTCCATCTTAGATTTTCTAATTCTTGATTTTGTTAGGGTGGAGGACAAGCCAAATCTGAATCTGCATGGCTTTAAACAAAGATTCATCAAAGGGCAAAGAGGAGGAGAGATACATGGTGAACGATTCTTTGGGAGAAAGGCTGGTAATAATTAAATAAGGGATCAAAAAACAGAGAGGAAAGGTGCTTTAAAATAAATATTTTGTTGGTGGTGCTGTGTGCCTTCAAGTCATTGCCAACTTACGGTGACCCTAAGGTAAAGCTATCACAGGGTTTTCTTGGCAATATTTGGCCAGGGATGAGGAGGGGTTGCCATTGTCTTCCTGTCTAACTGAGATTGTGTGACTTGCCCAAGGTCACCTGGTGGGTTTCAGGGACAAGCTGGGATATGAACCCTGGTCTCCAAAGTAGTCCAACGCCCAGAGCACTGCACCACAGAAGTATTATGGGCCTGTAAAAACTTAAGACGGTTAGAAACTTGACATTCCCAAGACTCTCACAGTGTGATTGCACTATGAAGTTATAGAAATTTGATCACTCTTTTCCATTGTATGGAACCCTGAGGTTCGTACTTGATGAAGTACTTAGAAGTCCCTTTGCCAGAGAGCTCTAGCCCATTCATTTCCCTGAACTACAGCATTAAAACTCCCTAGCAGAGAATTCTAAGCATCACACTAAACTGTAAAACTCAGGATTCTGTAAGATGGAGTCAGGGTGGGTAACACTGTTTCAAACTGCTCTTCACTATGTAGTATAGAAACATTGCCAGTTGTGGACAAAGCGGCATATTAAAACCTCTGAGTTTCCATCTACTAGTATATTTTACAAGATCTTCCTCTGAAGAGAGTAATATACAGCAAAATGACTTCCTCTGTTTTTCACTGGATGTTATTTTCACTCATCACTTTTGGCACATCATGATTCACTAGAACCCTCCCTTTCCCCTCTGTTAAGCTCAGTTGCCACACTTTCCTACCCTGTTTTGAATTGGTGGTGGCCTTGTTATCTTTTCTTATTGGAAGGTATTAAAGGCTATGAAGCATCTTTTCCCTTTCATGTTGGTTTGGTTTCCCCTTTACCAGTTTGTTGCAACAGCTTCCTCAATAAAATTAAGGAGGGGAAAAACTAAGCCACAACTCTTGTCACTAGGCATTTGTGAGCTGTGAGGAAAGGCAGAGGAAAATATAGAAATCTTGAGGTTTTGGTCTCATCTTTGTAGTAAACATTGTGAAATACACTTTTTAAGACCAATATTTGAAGTATACTCATATTTCTATAGCAAAGGAAAGATAGACAGGTAAGTATGTAGACAGATAAGCAGTTGCAGATTTGTACAGGTAGATCTTTTATTTTTCTGAAAAAAAAGTTTGTGGCTTACATATTTCCTATCCAGCAGCTGAAATGTAGTTTAAGAGCATTCATTCATGAATATTTCTCCATAAACGTGACCTTGTTTTCTACATTTTTCATTGCTATAAAATGTCATTGCTATTCTCCCAACAGTTGAAAATCATGAGTCATGGCTTCTAAATGTTATATATCTGTGTATATGTGTGGGTAAATTTTTAAAAACAGAATTATTTTATTTGCCTGTCCATTTTTGATCATTTATGATGTATGATAGCCATCTAAAAAGCAACACACAAAATAAGGGGAAAAGATGAAAGCTATATTTCTTGGCATATAGTTTTCCTCAGAAGTGGTTTATGACACTGAGTATTTAAAAAAAAAACAAAACAAAAAAGAAAAAGAAAAAAAATAATAATACTCTGTAATAACAGAATTGTAACCAATGTGATAGAACAAGCCACCAGACTATTCAATTAATTTTGTTCAATTAATGTTTTCTTTGTACAGTTAGCCCTCTGTATCCATGGATTCTTTATCCATGGATTCAACTATCTATGCCTTGAAAATATTCCAATAAATAAATTAATTCCAAAAAGAAAACTTTGAGTTCGCCATTTTATATAGGGAACGCAATTCCACTATGACATTGTATTTAATTTGACTTGAGAATCCATGGATTTTGGTATCTATGACTTGGGGAAGGGGGGGGGATCCAGGAACCAAACCCCAAAGGATACCAAGGCCTCACTATATTCCTAGAGCAGGTAATATTGGTCTTGGTATGATTATATGTATGTATATCAATAAATGAATAAATATTCATCAGGTGGTACACCAGAGAAGAGGAAACCATTGCTGAGACCTACACTATATTAGGCCCATTGAGTGAAGGAAACTTACAAAAATGTTGAGTGCATATTTAGAGTGTTTCAGCGAGTCTAGTTTAATTATGCATAGTAACTGGATTTAGGCATTTATTTCCTGGTGTGTGTGTGTGTGTGTGTGTGTGTGTGTGTGTGTGTGTGTGTGCACAATGCATTAAAAAATTAGATGGTAGAGAGAAGGGGAGGAATTGGACTGGAGCCAGTTTACTGTGCCACTGAAGTCATGGCACTGATTTTAACATAATAGGTGCAGCTTATGGTGGACGTAGAGTTTGTCTTTTACACGGAAACAAAACAAAAGACTTGCTGAATTAGACTAAAGTCTATCTAGTCCAGTATTATGTGTTCTCAGTGGCCAACCAGTTGTCTACAGAAAGTCCGTTAATCAAGAAATAAATACAACATCATTGAATTTTTATTCCTGATTGACTGATTCTGAGGGTTAATATTAGCAAAAATGTGCAAGAGAAAGGAATTCAAAGACCTAGCCATGTTAGTCTGGAAAATCAATATAGAAACAGATCTTGCAGCACCATTGAGACTAACTCAAAGATAGAAGTTGGTAGCATGAGCTTGCATAGACTTGAGCCTGCTTCCTCAGATGCATATAGGCTGAAGTCTATGAAAGCTCATGCTACCAACATCTATCTTTCAGTTAGGAAATTATCTCACTTCCTTTCCTCCCAGCCTCAGCACATGCTGAAAATGTTGGGGGGGGAATGTTAAAACAGGTGTTATTGCACACCTCTAAGCCCAGTCCAGAGGCATTGTGTACCTAATTTTGGCATCCTGTCCCCGATTCATACTTGTCTGGCACTTTTTGAAAGAACAGGAAACTTGAAAGAACATGTGGTAACACCTGTTTTTTTTAAAAAATATATACAATTTTCAGCCCGCACCAAGACTGGGAAGAAAGGAAGTGAAATAATCACCTTAGTCTTAATGGTGCTGCAAGATCCCGTTGCAAGGGAAAGGACCTAAGGGGCAAAATAGACCACCCCAAAGGCCGCCCCTTCCAAAAACAGATTGGGGCCAAGACAACCTCACACCACAGCCCCAATCTGCCTTTTTGCAGGCCAAAAAAGGAGGAGCAGAGAGCTGCTCCTTTTTTGCACCAGCAAAAAGCCAGCTTTTCCCTCCCCACTATGGATGGAAGCCAGCTTTATAGTGCTCTGGCAGCATGTGGTGTGTAAACACTATGCCACCAGAGCACCCAGAAACCAGCCCACATATGGGCAGCCAGGCAGCTGGAAGCCGCTGGAATGGCAGATCAAAGGGGTGGTCCGTTTCACCCCAACTCTTCTTTTCACAGTACTACAGCCCTGATCCAATTCTCCCCTTCCTTCTCAACTGCTTTTAAAAAATATATCTTGGAAGATTTAACAGGAGATCCTTGCATGTTGCATGCAACTTGATCTCATAAACAACTGGTTGATTTCATAGACCACTGGGTGCATCCAGCTTCTGGCAACAGAATTCTGGTCAAGATAGACATTTATCTTGATCCAGCAGAGCTCTGCTAATGATCTTATGGTATTTAGCCATTCTAAGATTAAGAACATGACAATAAAAACCTGTAGTAACAACAGTAGTCATCTCCTTTATTTATATTTAGAATAGCACAATGGCCTGCTTTCTGGCTACTAAAAAGGAAGACTAAAGTACAAAGTCCTCCATCATCTACAAATGTAAACAAAGTAAGGTTCATGTGGAATCTGAAGACAGATTCTAGTAGTAAATTGAAAAGGAAGTGCTTCTTCCTTCATTGAAAACATCACTGAAAGCATGGGTTCAAGTATGGTGGGGCCTTTTTAGGTTTGAATCTCTGCTCAACCATGGAAACCCAATAGATGACCTTGGTCAAGTCACACTCTCTCAGTCTCAGAGGAAAGCAAAGGCAACCTCCCCTCCCCCCCATGAACAAATCTCGCCAAATTGGAAATCTTTTTCCTATTTTGGGAGAGAAGTGAGATATAAGTGCAATGAATACATACATACATACATAATCAAGAATATCCCATGATAACTTCACCTTGGGGTCACCACAAATCAGAAACAACTTGAAGGAACACAACAATAACAACACACTTCAGGAAAGTGGTTCACAAGCATAGGACTGGCCAAAACCATCAGGAGGACAAGTGATCTCTACAGATACCCTCAATATCTGTAACCTGGGACAATTGCATCATTTTGCCTAGTGGTAAGGCTGACTCTACCTGCAAAACATCTGAGGAAGCAATGTGACCAAGGAGAGTTTTTGTTTGCTTACTAATGCTAACTTCTTTGTACTATTTAAAATGGGCAATGCAACCCATCTTTAGTTACTGGAATATAATTCCTGTCTTCCTCATTACTGTTCATGCATGCTGGCGCTGACAAGTTTTGGAGCCAAGCTCACCTGAACAGGTTCTCCAGCCCTGATCTGATCAATCTATAACTCCATTGCCTTTGCTTCCAGCTGCATTCTTTATTTTTCAGTAACCCCTTCTCTTGTAACAGCCCCAGCTATCTTCTGCCAAGAAGCTTTCAGAGAATCTGTGGCACATTACAGACCGCCCAAAACGGGTGGTCTCGCGCCGCTGCCGGTTGCTGCGTCCGGGAACTGCAGCAGCCAAACCATGGGGTTCCCGGGTGCAGCAACAAAGAAGCGCCAAAATGGCGCTTCGTCCTGTGCCCTGGAAGAGGCGCCGCAAGGCACTCGCGCCGCCACTTCTGGTGCACGACATCCGGACGCTGCGCATCCACAACATCAAAATGGTGGCGCCCATGTGTATGCGGCGCCGCCATTTTGAAGTACTCGTTACGTGCAAGGTGCAAGGCACGTCAGGAAGCGCCGCCCCTCGCACATAATGACAGCACCCCATAGGGCCCATCTGGAATGCGCCTGAGTTTCCTTTGTTAATTTATTATCTTTTAGTACACTATAGCACTGGTTGCAAAATTCATACAACTCCCCTGATCCAACAGTTCTACTGGCTGCTAACCTGTTTTCACGTACAATTCAAAGTGCTGGTTATAAAGTCCTATATACCTTAGGTCTAGACCATCTGACTGACCATATCCCCTCATGTGAGACTGGGGCCCAGATTCTGAGATCCTCAGAACAGGCCCTTCTTTTATTCCTGCCACCTTCATGGGTGCAGATGTTGGTGACTTAAGATAGAGCCTACATGGTAGCTGTCCCTATGCTCCAGAGCTCCCCCCCTAGGGATGCAAGAATGGTCCCGTCCTCACTGTCTTTCTTTCAGCAGGCAATTTTTTTTTTTCATTTCAGTTGACTGTTAGAACTTAATGTTTTAAATGAGAGGGCTTTTTAAGAGGGTGCTGCATCATTTTAAATTGTAGTATTCTTTAATTGTTTTATTTCCTTTTAAAGCATATCTTTTGAATTGTCTTAAAGTTGTTGATAGTTCAGTTTTTAACTATGGTGTAATAATTATAATTTAAAATGCACCTTGTGTGCCAATCTTGGGGGGAAAGTGGGATATAAATAAACTTACTATTAATTATGATGGTGTTGGTGTTTGTGGAAAGAGACACATTGCTTTTTCAGAGTGGCCAAAACCAGTTCTTGCAATGTAAATCCTTGGTTTTTGCTGGGTTTTGCCAGGTGTTTTCACCTCCATGTCACATTTTCTTTTCTTTTCTTTTCTTTTCTTTTCTTTTCTTTTCTTTCTTTCTTTCTTTCTTTCTTTCTTTCTTTTTGTGTGTGTGTGTGTGTGTGTGTGTGTGTGCTCATTGTGATTTCTTAGATATGCACTAGGGCTTTTCCAAAGGTTTTTAAAGACCAGGACATGGTTTACTGGCCTGGTCATATGGTCTGTAGGCTACATTTTTCTCTTTACTGGTTTTTGTTTAATCTTTGAATTGCACTATAATGCTCAAAATCTTAAATAGAGAGCAAAAGTGAAAAGGAGAGGATTGTTTCAATGCACCTCAGAACTGAAAAGAAACTCACTGGGAGTGTGGGAATAAAATATTGCTGCTGAGAATCACCAGAAAAGAGTCTGGGGCAACAGAAGCATTGTCCAGGAAAAAAAGGAAGACAAAGAAAAAAGAAAAACCTCTGAGAATTACTTCAATGATGCCACAAGTTCCAGCAATCTCCCAACATATTCACCCCATTGTTATGCTCACATACATACATCTGCAGTGTTAATGAGTCACCTTTTTAGTTGTGTTTGGCTACAAAATATTTGCTGTGCTTCTCTGGAATAGCCTAAACTGGTTTATGTTCTGATTCTGGAGGTTTCCAGAAGGCACAGTGGAGGTTCATTGTCCAGAATGTAGCCAAAAACGGAGTGCTGGCAATTCTTCAGTGTCAGATTTTTGGTTTCCTTTCATTTGTTTTTCACTTCCTTGTTCTACCTGCAGCAAATATTTATGACTGCCAGATCCCTGCCTAGCCTTCTGGTGTTTCCATGTGCTTGCAACTATGTATTTTAAAACAAACCCATAGCCCCCACTCCATAAGGACACTTTGCTTGTACGTTACCAGAGTAACAAGGGAAGCAGCCTCCTAAGACTGCTGTGTGAGTCCTCAACCACTTTAATAGCCTTATTGGCAATGCCCATAGCCCACAATGATATAACCAGAACCTCTGTAAGAAATGGCCCCCTTTTAATGAGGAAAACTCCTGCTCACTCACAACTGTTAATGTCGTAAAGGGGCAGTTTTATGGCTAAGTCAGAAATAAATAATTAAATGTTAAAAGCTTCCATTTTAACATGAGGCCAACTAGACACACAAGCATCCAACGTTGCCAATTATTTTAACAGTTCCAACCTGTTTCTCCAGTGCACACCCTCCTTTTCCTCTCATGGGGAAATGAAAGAGTTTCTGATTAGCTCTTCAGAAAGGGAAGGAAACACATTAGGAGCATTTATAGAGAGTTGCGCCATGCAATTGTCTTGAGAAAACAACAAACCATTGCCTGCAGATGAAAGATTGAACAGGTGCTGCTTGACTTTACACAGGAGCAGGAGCAACACAACAAGCTCTGGTTAAAACTACTGTTTGGGGTGGCAACACATGGAGCAATACAACAACTTCTAGATGAACTACTGCTTGGGATGTTATCTTCCCTTTTCTTTGGTATCATGAATCTGTCCTAGCATTGTGCATGTGTGTTTCCTTTAAGTGAAGGAACTCTGGGGGCTGTATGTGCTCTGGAGTTATTCCAACCCATGTTCCCTCAATTTCACAGGTTGCTCATGATAATAAAGGAAATGTATTGCACATTCAGCTCCATAGACCTGCTAAGTTTCCCACATTATGAATTTTGCCATACTCTTCCTGTCTATGCGAATGTTTCTGAAATTGCATACCTTGTAGACTTACTTTGTCCCAAAGTGGAGGATCCCGGCAGTGATAAACACAGTTCCCATGTTATGGATGCAGTGAATCTGCTCAGGGTTTTATTCCAGCCTTTAAAGAAGATGAAATTGGAGGAGCTAGCCATTTCCCCCAAATAGATTCAGCACCCTGGATAGTTCCTTGAAAGCCTGCAAGTAAACTCAAAGCAGATTCAGTGCACTTCTGACAGAGAAGCCACTGGGTGTCCTGTCAGATAACTTCTTCGTGAAAATTGATATTTGGCAAAAGAAGAGATGGGGGCAGCACAACCCACACTAGGGATAGAACTGCTCGGTTATTTCATCTGCATATGTTAGGATGAATAATTACAGTAATCTGCTCCTCACTGCAAGGGGGGAGGGTAGTCTTTTGCTTTCTTTTCTTTTTGGCCACAAAAACACTGTTTCCTGCAAAGAAAACAGTTTTTTTCATTTGTATGTCTTTCTCTGCAGAGGAATTCCACTGCAAAACTTTATGATGGTCAAATGCCAGGAGAAAATTGTGCTGAATTCTTACTACTCTGTTATTTTTTTCCAGTAGAACTTCCTAGCTATCAGGAAATCTCATATTTTGATCTGGGAAGGAATAATTACAAATATTTTTCCATCCCTAGCCATAAGATCCACGGAGATACCAGCTACTATCTGGCTCCTCTCATCTCAGCTATCAGTGCCATTCCAGCTGCCTGCAGCAAAAGAAGAGATGAGGCAGCAAACCCGCTCGTATCAGCACTAGCCCAAGTCCAGCTTCTGTTTGTCTCCTTGTGCTCCTCAACTGTATCCATTCAAAGTGACATCATGAGAATTGCTATATAACTTTAACAACTAATATCACAGTTTATTCACTGTATATTCTTGATTATAAGTCAACCAAATGTATAAGTCAAGGGCAGGTTTTGGGGGTAAAATTATGGATTTTGATATGTCCCATATTACACACCAGTTGGTGCTTCTTTTAAGTTCTCCCAGGGTGGACTAAGCTCTGGTCTTTTGCCACTGTACTCAGAGGTTCTTTTTTATGTAGATAAGAGTTAAAATATAACATTTATATTGCCTCATGGATAAGTCAACCCAGTTTTTAGGGTTCAATTATTTGAGTAAAATTTCTAGACTTATATATGAGTACAGTGGTCCCTTCTTTTATGTGGGGGGATGTGCGTATGCTTGAGCCCCATTAGAAGTAATGGGGCTCATGCTCACAGTGGTGTGGTGGCGTTGCACGCACCATTGTTCCTTCTAGCACACAGCACTGCTTCTTCTAGCGCTGCTTTCAGCATATGCTGAAAGCAGTGTACAATGCTCCTGCGTATGACGTGGCTGCACTGTATATAGAAAACTTCCTTCTTCCTTCTTTTTCTTCAGCTTTTTTTTCTCTCTCTTGTGTCTTTTTAGATCTATTAACAGTGACTGTCAACTTTTTAATTAGTACATGGAAACTTAATACATTTTAAGCAATTACAATTTATAATAACAAGAAGAACAATGGTATAATCCAAGAGATCAGTTTAATGATTTAGTCTTTGGGCATACATATTGCACTACAAATAAATGATTTAGCTCTAGACTTTCTCTTATGTGGGTCCTTGCTAAGGCAAGGGAACTTCAAGTTTGGACAAATCTTTGAGTTTAATTTGTTTTCTGGTCTACTTGGACAAGAGTCTGCTCAACCATAATGGATAAAACAAGAGGATGGAACCTGGAACTATATTTTAGAACAAAACTTGTTGCTGTGATCCTACACACACACATAGAGTGGGCCCTCCGCAATTGCAGGGGATCCGTTCCAGATCCTACCCCACAGATACAAAAATCCATGGATGCTCAAGTCCCATAGTATTCAATGGTGGAGTGGCCATCATTAAGGATAATGGCACTTTGCCCCTGCACCCTCCCCAATGCCAGCCTCGCCATTCTCACTGCAACAGGCAGCAGGGGGGTCCCTGTTCTTCCTCCTCTTCCCTGTCTCCTCCCCCTCTTCTTCCCCCATCACCACTGCCACAGCTCTTTCTCCTCCTTCTTCTCCTTCTCATTCCCTCCTCTTCCTCTTCTTTGCTCTTCCTCCTCCTCTTCTCTCCTCCTCCTCCTCTTCTTCATCATCCCTGGCTCCTCCTCCTCCTCCTCTGCCAAAGCCTCCACCACCACCCCCCTTGCAGGTTTGTAGGCCACCTATGCTCAAATCTACGGATGGCAAGCCTGCGGATATGGAGGGTGGACTGTGTGTGCATGCGTGTGTGTGTATGGAACATGATGGCTTAGCAGTTAAGACACTGACTGACAATTGTAAAGGTGGCAGATCGGTAGATCGAGACCCAAGCACCACGTGATGGAGTCAGCTCCCAACACTGGTCCCAGCTTGTGCCAACCTAGTAGTATGAAAGCAGTGGGAAGGTAATGGCATTTCATGCACCTTGGCAATTAGTCATGCTGCCCTCATGACCACTGAGTCATCTTTGACAATGCTGACTCCCTCGGCTTAGTAACAAAGATGAACACCACCCCCTACCTGCAACCTGGTCAAAGGAGAAATGCTTACACACACACACGCTATTAGCATTACTGTTACTCCATTGTTGTTGCTATTGTTGCTGCTTCTATTGTTCCTCTCCTCCTCCTCCCCTCCCCCTTTTCCTCCTTTGTGAAGTCTTTCAAAACAGAAAAATAGCCAGACACACCCAAGTGACCCCTGAAACACAAAGATTTGTATTATGAGGGATGAATAAAAGCTCTTTGTTATGCTCCCTCTCATACCAACTTGTTTGCTTAATGTTGAAACTTGACAAAAAGATAGCCCAAAAGGATATCATTGGTGGCACTATGTACTGGGCCACTTGGAACAGGGGAGAAAACAGAGCATTAGCAAGATGATTCATGAACCCTACTCTCATACAAAGCCTGGCAACAGCAATTCAGAACCAGCTGCTGGTGGTGAGATTCCATGAGGGCTGGCAGTAAGCCTTCCACAATCCCAGCAGCAGCAACAGCATAACATCTGGGAAAATGCCTCACATGCCATGTGTGCTGTAGATAATGGCCATGAAGGATGCAAGCTCCTGTGGGAATGGTAGCAACTACTGCAGCTCCAGGTACCCAAAAATGCCCCTCAAGTAACTGTATTACCATGTCTACAGGTTTTGGATCCTTTTAGCTGGACTTCCTTCATGCCTGTTACCACAAATAGCTAATACAGAAGCAGCATCCCAATCCTGCCCCGTAGTACTACAACAAGCTATCTCATGACATCACAAGGACCCATCCATTTTATATCCCAAGGGCCCATTCCCTGGTTTCAGGTTTTGGTCCTAAAATATGAAAATGATGATGAACTGGCAACCCTATATCCAACTGTTATTCAGGCCAAACCTTGCACAGCTTCTGAAATCAGATGAGCTGAGGTGTTCAGAGGGGCATCGTGAACACATAACTCATTCCCATAAAGCCCTTTTTTTAAATGAGAGGGATCATGAACCCAATCAAGTTTCTTGCATATAGGAGCTCTATGAATGTGAATATAGGACACCATCTTATAGTTTCCCTCAAGTGCTATTACAAGTAGGGCCTGGCTACATGAGTAACAGGAATCATGATAGCCCAGGCAGCCCCATAACTCTATAAAAGCATATATACATATATACATCTCAACCATTCTTGTCATATGCAATATGTCTAATTATCAGTCAGTATAGCCATACTGAAAACACTTTATAAAATCTGAGCCCACCTGTGTTTTGAGACCATTTACAAAGGACCTTCTCTCTGTCCCAACACTCCCCAAAACAGCATCGCTCCTAAGCATCCTTTCTGGCCCGCTTCTAACAGAAAACCCTGGTACATGGAAGATCTCAGGGAAATGAAGCAGGCCGCGCAACCACTAGAGCGCAGCTGGCGGAAACACCACTGCTTGTCTGATAAGACACTCCATCAGGCTCTTTTGAAGTCTTATGGAGTGGCAATAGGTGCAGCAAAAAATTCTTTCTATGCTGCACGTGCGTCTGCGGAGTCGCATCCAGCAGAGCTGTTCAGGGTGGTCAGGGAGCTAACTCAGCTATCCCCCACCCTGAACCCTATTTTAGAACCAACGAAGGCCTGCTGTGACGACTTTAACAACTTCTTCGCAGATAAAATATCTCGGATAAGGGCTGATCTCGATGCTGGCATTTCACCAGAGACAATAGGAGAGATGTCCAAAGCTTCCACGGACTCTATTAAACTGGATCATTTTGAGTTTGTTGGTACCAATGAAGTGGACAAGCTTCTTGGAAGTGTTAGGAAGACGACATGCTCTCTCAATCCCTGTCCTTCTTGGCTGACCGCCCAGGGTGGTGATGCGGTTACATCATTATTGCAACGCATAATTAATACATCATTCAGGGAGGGAAAATTTCCATCTAGTTAAAAATTAGCAACTGTTAAACCGTTGCTTTAAAAACCTTCCCTGGACCCCCTGATAAGAAACAACTATAGGCCAGTCTCACTACTGCCATTTTTAGGTAAGGTGATCGTGAGAACAGTTGCCTTCCAACTCCAAGCTGTCTTGGATGAAACCGATTATCTGGACCCATTTCAAACTGGCTTCAGAGCGGGTTATGGAGTTGAGACTGCCATGGTTGCTTTAGTCGATGATCTCCGTCTGGGTATCGACAGGGGAAGTGTGACCTTGTTGGTGCTCTTGGACATCTCAGCGGCTTTCGATACCATTGACCACGGTATCCTTCTGGAATGCCTGAGGCAGTTGGGTATTGGGGGCACTGTGCTCCATTGGTTCCGGTCCTACCTCTCGGGCAGATTCCAGATGGTGCAGTTGGAGGACACTTGCTCCTCTAAGAGGGAACTGACATCTGGTGTCCCTCAGGGAGCTATTTTGTCCCCCACTTTGTCTAACATCTACATGAAACCGCTGGGAGAGATCATCCAGAGACACGGGGCGTGGTGTTATCAGTATGCTGATGACACCCAAATATGCTTCTCTGCCTCCGACTGATGCAGTGACTAAGGATTGAGTCTCTCTGAATGCCTGCCTGGAGTCGGTAATGGGCTGGATGAGGGAAAACAAACTCAGTTTGAATCCAGAGAAAACAGAAGTACTCGTAATAGGTTCCCCAGGCCCGAGGAAGGAAATTTATCCACCTGTCCAAAATGGGGTCACACTTCCCCTCAAGGATGAAGTTTGCAGTCTAGGAGTACTTCTGGACTCGTCTCTGCAGTTGACATCTCAAGTAGATGTGACGGTCAGAAGTGCTTGCTATCAACTTTGATTGATATGCCAACTGCGACCCTACCTGGGCCAAAGGGACCTTGAAACTGGGGTACATGCTCTGGTAACCTCTCGCTTAGATTTCTGTAATGCGCTCTACATGGGGCAACCCTTGTACCAAACTTGGAAGCTTCAGTTAGTACAAAATATGGCAGCCAGACTGGTCACCAGGGCTTTCAGGTTTGACCATATAACACCTATTCTGAAAGATCTGCACTGGCTGCCTATTCGCTTCCGAGCACAATACAAGGTTTGGTTCTTACTTATAAAGCCCTACATGGCTTGGGCCCGAGTTACTTGAGGGACCTCATCTCCCCATATAATCCGTCCCGCACACTCAGAACAACTGGGAAGAACTTGCTGGAAATTCCACCTTCTAAATATGTTATTACATCCCAGATGGCCTTCTCAGTAGCGGTCCCACAAATCTGGAATAGTCTCCCCAAGGAGCTCCATCTGATCACCCCCCTGGAAACATTTAAAAAGAGGCTTAAAACCTTCCTCATCTGTAAAACCTTCCCCCCTGGAAATTGAAGTTATGTACTTGATCCCATCAACTCTCTGCCTCACCCTATTCAATGATTGTTTTTATATCTGTATATTGTACATTGTTTTATTGGTTTTTATCTATTTTATGATATGTTTGTAATTGGTTTTAATTCTATGTAAACCGCTTTGATCTTTTGGAATAGCGGTATATAAATAAAATTTATTATTATTATTATTATTATTATTATTATTATTATTATTATTAATCACACCAGGCTCTTCTCTCACTAAAACAGCATTATTTTCGAAAATGCTATGCAAGCAGGATTGCTTTCTTCCCTGTCACACCTTTGGAAATTTTCTGGGATTTCAGTCTTTGTTCAGGCTAACAGCTTATCATATGCAACATTTGGAACTGCCATCCAGTACTGCCACTTTCCCTGCCGCTTTGGCACCATGCACACATGTACACACACACTCACATAAAGAGGCCCCCTTTTACAAAAATCCATCTGACATTTAAAAAGGCCTCCCCCCCCTTGTGCGTATATTGGGGGAGGGGGATTCCAGATTCAGGATAGACTTGATTAATCCCTGCCAGTTTAAAATCAGCAGATAAATTACCCTTCCAGTGATTAAGCAAGTCTGAAATTCTAAGTAACTAAGAGGCAAAATATTTGTAATGAAATAAATGGTGTTTTTTTTAAACTATAAGAACCTTTTTCACTTACATTTAAGAGAGAGAGAGAGAGAGAGAGAGACAGACAGACAGACAGACAGACAGACAGACAGACTCTGGAACTCGGCTATCCATCTGGAAAAGAAGGCCAGGGGTGGGGGGAACAGTGAGTGAAGTTTTGCCTTCTCAGCAATAGTAATGGCAATAGCAATAGGAAGTACATTTCTATACCACTTATCTCTGCATTTAAGCACTCCTTAAGCAGTTTACAATGCATAAGCTAATTGCCCCCAACAAGCTGGGTACGCATTTTAGTGACTTATGGAAGGATGCCAGGCTGAGTGGACCCTGTAGCACTGCCAGGGATCGAACTCACGACCTTGTGGCTGTGAATGGCTGCAGTAGCGGCATTTAACCACTGCGCTACCAGGGCTCCTTAGCTTTCCTAACAAACCCGATTGCGGGCACATGTTCATTTGCTAATTACTTTTTTATATAGGCAAACGAAAAATAAAATAAAAGTGTCTCAGTTACTTTGCCAACTCAAAGGAAATCAAATTGAAATGTCTCCTTCTCCCCTGATCAGTAGAGCACCTATGCCATACCCAAAGCCAAAAACAACATAAAATGGAATTGGATTATCACACTGGAAATCCTAGCAAACCAGTAGTGGGAAAGGAGGTTATTAATGAGGTTTTGTTTTAATAAAAATAATCACTTCCAAGATGATCCCACACTGGGAAACAACAAAATGCTGATGTCATGTGAGAAGTCTCAGCCAAAGACAGCTATTTTCTTGCTCTAGTCTTTCTTGCCTCATGTGATAAAGTCCATGGTACATCTCTTGGGAACACAGGAAAGGATCTTGTCCCCTCCCAGGCTCTGGAACTCCCTTCCAAGAGGAGTGGCATCCTCCATGCTACACTTCCCCAGACAGTTTAAGACTTTTTTAATTTCAGCAGGTCTTGGAAAATTTACTATTCAAGAGAGCTAGACCTTGCAGAATTGTGAAGTAAAGTCGATCTGTATTTTGTTTATTTGTTTTTAACAGCTATGATTTTTAAAAACTTGGTTCAGTTTTATAGCTAGTTTAATAATATTTGTAACTTTTGTATTTTGGAGATTCTTTACCTCTGTTTCTTTTGACTGTTGTAAGTTGCCTTGAGTCCGAGATTTTTTTGGGGGAGGGGGGGAGTGGAAGAGGAATAATATGATATGTTATAATATAATATAATAAATATAATGATATAATGGTAATAACTCATAGATAAGTGTCACTGAAAAAGCCAACACGTTGTAGTGGTTTGGGAGTTGGGCTAAAACTCTGAAGACCAAGGTTCATTTCTTTCTCAGCCTGGAGACCTACTAGCTGACTTCACATACTCTTAGTCCCAGAAAACACATGAAAGGTTCACCTTAGGGTCACAATAAGTAGGAAACAACTTGAAGGAACACAACAACAAATGCCACTGAATCAATGGTTCTGCTATAGTCAGGACTAAGACTTAGGTTTTTGAAAATAGCAATAGCAGCTTCATTTATATACCTTCATATCACACTGAGCAGTCTCTAAGCGGTTTACAACTGTACGCTAATTGCCCCCATCAAGCTGGGTACTCAATCTAGTGATCTCAGAAGGATGCAAGGCTAAATTAACCCTGAGCCCCTGGCTGGGATTGAACTCACAACCTTATGGTTTGTGAATGAGTGGTTGCAGTACTTGCATTTAACCACTGCTAAATCAACTTATATATTACAGATATTTTTGGGTTTGCACTGAAAATCCATTTTCTAAAGCATGCCAACAGACTAAATGAAAATGGTCTACTAAAAGCCAAGTCTTGAAACCATTTTCAAGCTGCAAAGCAACCTTTTTCTGTGTTTTTCCTTTAATTTAGATGCAGTGAAATAGTCTCATGCCAGCCTCCCACATACACAGTGTGATAAATTGACTACTTTACTATGGCGGGATACACACCGCCATATAGTACGTATTACATACGTACTAGGGTTAGGAAGGGGCGGTGCTTCCGCACCCCCCTAACCCTAGTACGTATACAATACGTACAAGATGGCGGTGCCCCTTCCACATGGGCGCCGCTATCTTTACGTACTGGACGCATAGCGTCCAGACGTGTCGTGGCACCTATGACGTCGCGAATGCGCCTGCGGCGCCTCGCGACGTCATAGAGGCGCTGCAGAAAGAAGCTCCGAAATGGAGCTTCTTTTTTGCTCTGCGCGGGAGCCGCGCGGTTTGGCTGCTGCGGCTCCCGCGCGGAGCAAATGGTGCTGGCGGGGGAGCACCGCAAAGTGGCGGTTTGTATCCCGCCAAAGAAAAACACAGACATATGACACAGTAACCAGTTGTCTCCAGAACAAGATAAATATTGACCTTTAATATTTAGAATCTCTCTCTCTCTCTCCATTTAAAGGAAACCAATACAATCCAAAGGTTCTTGTGGTAACCCAAAATTGATGTAGAGTTCAAGGCTATGAACACTAGTAAAGAAGCCATCTCCCCAGGTTAGGACATCTTCTTCCATAGTCAGAAAAGGAAGTCCACCACCAAAAATCTCCAGATTATAGCAGCAGAGATGTCCATTGCCATTGGTTCATAGACATTCACATGCGGGCTTGGAATGGCACATGTCCGGGGTGTAAAAAGAATGTGTGGAGATCAACAGGAACATAAGCATCCTTATCCCCTTGAAGTAGTCTAGAAATCAGGGCTCCATTTCCACTTACAGATAAATCGATGGAATGCTTCAACAGCGGAGCATGGTTCCCCCTACATTTGCCCCGATCACATTTTCCCCCTCCAAAATAATCCACTTGTGATTCCCATTCACAAATGAATCGATTCAAAGTGATTTGGTTCCAGCCGGCCAAAGGGGAAATTTAAATTGATTCCGATCTGTGTGTGGTTCACACTTACACAGAATCGATTTATCGGGGGCAAAAGCAGAAAAAAAAATCTGCATCAAAAAGATGCGGGTTAAATGGATCTAGCACAAGGCCCCTCTCTTGCAATTGCTTCAACAATTCAGATTAAGTGGGAACCAGGGTAATTTGAACCAGTTCAAACCAATTCACGATCCCATTTAAAAAGTAGTGGGAATGAGGCCCGAGACACTTTCAAGCAGTCATTGTTAACTCTCAACAACAATTGCCACTGGTGTCACTGGGAGGTACAGTCCGCCCTTGCCTTACACGAGGGATCCGTTTCAGACCCCACCGCGTAAGGAGAATTCCGCCTATGCTCGAGCCCCATTGGAAACAATGGGGCTCATGCGCGGCGGCGCGGTGGCACAGCGGGCACATACACCCATTCATTTGAATGGGACATGTCACCCCTTGTGCCCCACACGTGCCCCGTGGCTTGAGCGCGTATGCTCAAGACCGCATAAAGCGCACCCGCGTATCGCGTATAACACGGGCGAACTGTAAATTAAAACAAAAAATGCACGTGAGGAGGAGATGGAAAAAACAGCCCCCTCTCCACTTCTTACCATGGCTGAAATAAGTTGGTAGTGGGAGAATGGTTGGCAGTTATACCACAGATTCTTCCCTCCACTGACCATAGGACCTAGTCTACATGACTGAAATACTTCTCATTCTGATGAAACAGAATGTGATCTGGCCACACATGATTCACAGGAGTTCAGGCAGTTTGCAGGGTGTGAGTGTGTGAAGAATTCCTTCAATTCCACAGGAAAAGGCTCCACAATTTTTGCTGGAGTGTCCACAGAAATCCACAGAAATGCACATTATCACATATGTGTCCATCTATTCGCTTCACATTTTTGTCAGAGAAGGGTAAATATATTTGAATTTGCATGGGAAAGAGAAGACAATTAAGCATTGATGCAAATGTGCAAAAATCTGCGTCCATGTGCATAATACACTTGCATGTGAACTCATCCTAAGATTACTTTGTTACTGCAGAATAACCTTTTCATCCACCTGAAGTCTACCTGAACAGATGCAAATCATGAATTGGACTTACTGCACAAAGGCATATGATGTGTAATAGCTTTTTCACAGAAATGTTGTTGTTGTTGCTGCTGACCTATGGCAACCCGAAGTAGAAGCTATCATGGGGTTTTTTTGGGGGGGGGGGAGATGTTCAGAGGAGGTTTGCCATTGCCTTTCCGCTGAGAGTGTGTGACTTGCCCAAGATCACCCAGTGGGTTTCATGTCCAAGCAGGGAATCAAACCCTGGGCTCCAGAGTCATAGCCCAACACTCATACCACTAGGCCACACTGTCATACACATGTGTAAATTCCCTCATACATGTGATTATAATTTCTTGGGCATCATGAAATAGATGTATTCAGTTCATGATTATGAAAGCAGAGTTCTGCAAGTGTAACCATTTCATGTGGGCCTAAATCCTACAATTAACCCTGACTAGAGCAGAAGCAATGAATCAGCTACATCAACCTTTGTGTAGATTCAGCAATCATCAGTTCATTCAGTAGTGTATTTGGGACTAACCAATGGGGTTCCAGCTGTACAGTTGTTTATTTTTGGATGGCGTGTAACTATTTGTCAGTGACTTCAATGCACCACTTTATTTACTATGATTGCAGAAAAAGAATGTGCATTTTCCATTGCATGATGGGATAAAAAGCAGGCACACTGACAAATACACCACCAGGATGTAATTCTTCACTAATTTCACTCTTGATGGAAGCAGCAAGTAATTTTAGCACCTTTTCCATGCAGTGATATATTCACAGTCCGGGGTGTATTCTCCACAAAATCCAGTCACAGTTTTTTTGGCATAGAAAACAGCATTTTTGAACTGTAGAGATTTTCATCAGTTCAATCCACCCCAGGATTCCTCTCATTAGAGTTTCTGACACTCAAGAAACACATTTTCCAATTCGTTTTCAAATATTTTTGAATATTCTTTTAATCTCTAACACACAACCAAATTCACAATTTTGGTAATCAACAGAAGGATAGTGTAGTGAAGGGTCTGAGTTCACTTGAATTAAATAAAGCATAATTACTGTATTTATGGTAGCCTTTCTTCATTCCTTAATCCCATCATGGAATTCATACCAGCATGCGTGGTTTTTAAGCTAGTCTATTATACAATCATCATCATCATCATCATCATCATCATCATCATCATCATCATCCATTTGATTGGCTGGTTGGTTGGTTGATTGATTGGTTGATTAATTGATTGATATCCCACCTTTCCCCTCAGCCCCAGGACTCACTGCTGGACATAGACCTGCTCAACTTCAGCAAAGGGTCTTCATTGTCACCAAGGTCCCTACAACATGTGCCTGCATTCCACAAAGGTAAGACATTAAAGTTTGCATTATTTCCTAATTTATCCTCCACTAACAAGTAGCCAGATAAATCCTCATAATCCAGATCCGTAAAGATTCAAGGCTGTCCTTTCACTCATGTTAAAAAAGTTACCATTGAGCGTACATTCCAACTTGAATATGTGTATGTCTGGGTGTTTTAAACTTCCAGTCAAGTTATGAGCCATCCTGTTTATGTCTGTGTTACTCTCTGCTACCAGTCATGAAGCCTGTCACATATGCAGCCCAAGGGAGCAGACATGACATGGTGAAGCAAAAACGTTCAGGTGAGAACATTTTTAGAAGGTCAGAACAAAGCCCAAAGCCACATTTAGGGTTAGTGTTTTACTGTGTTGTAGCCCGTGCTGTAAAATAACCTCAAAATCAGCTCCAGCTGTTGGCAGATTTCATCTCCTTGGTCTGTTTTCTATCTGGGAGAAAAGAAGGAAATAACTACTTTTAAACAGTGTTCCCACTCCTTATTCTCTGTCTCCCACACACACCCTGTCTGTGTTCTCTTCCCTACCCTATACTGCAGGAATATCATGAAACCAAGGCCAGAATCTTCCTGGCCCACTAGCCTGTTGTAATTTTTTAATACTTCCTGCAGTGTTATTCATCAAAAAGCGTAAAATGAACACACCATGATGAAAAGGAGAGGCATTTCCCTCATCAGGGTTATGGGAAGAAGCAAATCAGGTGATGCTATCATATTTACATGTCGTCATGACACCATAATGGGAAATCAAAGAGAATTCTGAAAGATAATTCCATGAAGGGCAAATCATTCTATAAGTATCAACGTTTGGCATAGCAGCATAGGGGGTGGGAAGGCTGTTTTTCCAGAAACTCCTCTTTTATTAGAATCATAGAATAGTAAAGTTGGAAGAGACTACAAGGGCCATCCAGTCCAACCCCCTGCCATGTAGGAAATCCAAATCAAAGCATCCCTGACAGATGGCCATCCAGCCTCTGTTTAAAGACATCCAAGGAGGGAGATTCCACTACACTGTATAGTGTGTTCCACTGTCCGACAGTCCTTACTGTCAGGAAGTTCTTCCTAATGTTGAGGTGAAATCTCTTTTCCTGGAGCTTGCATCCATTGCTCTGCGTTCTAGTCTCCGGAGCAGCAGAAAACATGCTTGTTCCCTCCTCAATATGACAGCCTTTCAAATATTTAAACAGGGCTATCATATCACCTCTTAAATTTCTCTTCTCCAGGCTAAACATTCCCAGCTCCCTAAGTCGTTCCTCATAGGACAAGGTTTCCAGACTCTTCACCATTTTAGTCACCCTCCTTTGGACACGCTCCAGTTTCTCAATGTCCTGTTTGAATTGTGGTGCCCAGAACTGGACACAATATTCCAGGTGGGGCCTGACCAGAGCAGAATATAGTGACACTATTACTTCCCTTGATCTAGACACTATATTTTTATTTATGCAGCCTAAAATTGCATTGGCCTTTATAGCTGCCACGTCACACTGTTGACTCATGTTCAACTTGTGGTCTACTTGGACTCCTAGATCCCTTTCACATGTAGTTTCATTCAGCCAGGTGTCCCCTATCCTATATCTGTACATTTCATTTTTCCACCCTAAGTGCAGTACCCTGCATTGTGGGAGTCTACTACAGACGCTTTTTGATGAATAAGACTGCAGGAAGTATTAAAAAATTACAACAGGCTAGTGGACCAGGAAGACTGTGGCCTTGGTTTCATGATATTCCTGCAGTATAGGGTAGTGGCTTACCTTTGTCTATCCACACTTTCCTGCTTTCTCCATAGAGCTAGGTGTAAAGATAATAGATTAAGGGACTGAACTCAGTGTCAATTGTGAATTGCACCTGTGTTTTTCTTGGTCAGCCGTTCTTGCACTTGGTCAAAATATTAGGCATAATTCTGAATTGCAAAATATTATATTTCTGGTTACAAAGTAGATACCTCGAGGATTCTTCTTTGTTGTTAACTGCTGTGAAGCCAACTTTGACTTATAGCAAACTTATGAATGAGAGACCATGAAGTGACCCTGTCATCAAAAGTCCTGCTAAGGTCTCGCAGACTCAGAGTGGTGGATTCCTTGATTGAGTCTATCCATCATTGTTTTTTATATTTCTGCATAAAAGGGGGTTGGACTGGATGGTCTTTGTGGTCTCTTCCAACTCTATGATTCTATCTGTAAAGCAGTCTTCCTCTTTTCCTACTGCCTTCCACCTTACCAACATTATTGTCTTTTCTAGTGAGTTTTCTAGTGATATGGCCAAATTACAACAGTCTCAGTTTAGTCTTCTTGGCTTCTAGGGAGAGTTTAGGTTTGATTTGCTGTGGGACCCATTTATTTAGTTGTTTAGGAGTCCATAATATCCACAGAAATTCTATGATAGAATGCTTCCCCAGTACCACATTTCATGTGAGTTTTACTTTGGCTGGTTACAGACAGCCGAAAAGCAGTGGTCTGCTGTCACTGCCAGTTGCAGCGTCCGGGAACCGCAGCAGCCAAACGGCGTGGTTCCCGGACGCTGCAAAGAAGGAGAGTGAAAATTGCACTCCTTCTTGCAACCCGGAAGAGACGCCGCAAGTGCCGAAGCGTGCACTCGCGGCGTCATTTCTGGGGTGTGACATGCGGATGCAGCGCATCCGCTACGTCAAGATGGGGGCAGCCGTGTGGAATGGCCGCCGCCATTTCGTATGGACTCAGTCTGTACTAGGGTTAGGGGCGTCTGGAAGAGACGCCCCTTTCTAACCCTAGTACGGACTGAGTCCGTGCTAGGGTGCCCGTTTGCAACGGGCCACAGTTCCTATAAACTTTCTTCATTTTCCAGCTTTCACAACCAAACATAGAAACTAGAAATATGAAGGCAATCCCAACCTTAGTATTAAATTATATATCTTGATATCTCAGGACATTATCTAGTCCCTTCATAGCTGCTGTTCCCAGTCCTAGTTTTCTTTTAATTTCTTGACTTCAGTCTCCATTCTGATTAATGACTGAGCCGAGGTTTGGAAAATCCTGAACTATTTTGATGTCTTCATTATCTACTTTAAAGTAATATAAACCATCAGTGGTCATTATTTTTGTATTCATAATGTTCAACTCTAAACCTTTCTTCCTTGAGTTTCTTCACTAATTGTTCCAAGTCTTTGCTATTTTTTATTAGTAGTATGGTGTCATTTGCATATCTGAAATTATTGCTATTCCTTCCTGCTATTTTCATACTTCCTTCCTCCAGGTGTATTCCTGCTTTATGTATGATATGTTCAGCATATAAGTTAAATGGATAAGGTGATGAAATGAAGCCATGCCTGACCTTCTTGCCAGTGGAAACCATTCTGTTTCTCTGTATTCTGTCCTAACAGTAGCCTTTTGCCCTGAGTAGGAGTTACACTTCAGGACAATCAAATATTGGGGCACACCCATTTTTAAAAAGAGGGCTCCATAGTTTTTCATGATCCATGCAATTAAAGACTTTTCTGTAACTTATAAAGCCCAGGCTGATTTTCTGTGGTGCTGCTCTGGTGCTGCTGCTCCACCTCCACCTTGCTGCTGCCACAGAAGGACCAGGCGGCAATGCTGGAGGTCTTGAAGGCCTCTGGGCTAGTGCTGCTGATCTGCCTCCTCGCCACCGCCAGAGAAGGGCCGGATGGTGGTGTTGGAGGCCAAGAGGCCTCCAGCACCACCTCCCAGCCTTTCCACAGCGGCGGCGAGGAGGAGGTGGAGCAGCAGTGCCAGAGGCCTTCAAGCCCTCCAACACTGCCACCCGACCTTTCCTGTGATGGCAGCAGCAGGAGGTAATCAGGGACTCGGAAGGGAAGGAACGAGGGAGGGAGGCAGGGAGGGAAGGAAGGAAGGAAGAAGGGATGGAAAGAGGAAGGGAGGAGAAGAGAAAGAGAGGAGAGGAGGGGAGGCGAGGGGAGGGGAGGGGAGGGGAGGCAAGGGACTTTTGTCCCCAATGGTGACGTGCATGCACACGCGCTATCATTAGGGACAATGGGACTTGAGCATACACGGATTTTGTTATGCGTGGGAGGGTCTGGAACAGATCCCCCGCATATAGCGAGGGCCTACTGTATTTTTCCTTGTCCCTGCACCTTAAATATAATTGGCCCTCTGTTTTCACTGGAGATATGTTCCGCCCCCTCGGTACGAAAACCCCATAGGCTTGAATGGAGTGCGCCCCTGTGTGGACAGCGAGGGCATGCATGCGCGCATTGCAAACAGCAGAGGTCACCCCTCCTCATATATTCAAGGGTGCCGATCTCAGATCTGTGCATTAGGAGGGGCAACTATAGTTGCATTTAGGTTTCAACAAGAAATTTGTTGAATAGTTTCATTCAAGTTTCTGATTCTATTACTGTCACTTTTTACTTGCTTCTCATCTGTCCTTAACTACTTGAAGAGTTTCATCTGTCAGCCATTGAGGCTTCTCTTTCTTTTTGGCTGCTGATAGTGTCTTTTTGCATTCCTTCTTGACAATACCTTTGGCTTTAGTCCAGGATTCTTCTGGCTCCTGATCAATTGGGCTGAATAGTGCAAATCTATTTTTACATTACATTTAAAATCTATAGGATGTTGTTCAGGTTGCATTTTGGCACAGTGTCTAGTTTTGTATTTACAGATGCACAATGGTTCAAAATGCACAAGTAATTTTAAAAGGATTTTAAAAGAGACAAGAACAATGTTCAAGTTTCTGAAGTGAAATTTTAAAATCTAAAATACAGAGCCAGGGTAGGCAACATGCAATTCTCTAGAATGTTGTTGGACTTTTACATCTTAAGAACCAAAGAATTTCATTACAAATCCAACAGTGGTTAGAATTGTGCTAGGGATTTATATATGCATAAACGCCATAGTTAGGACGCTGCACAATAAGTTATGGCTCAATACCCCCTCATCTCCACTCTCAACTTATCAGGAAGCAGCTCCTGTGATCAATAGAGGTCTGTTACCCTGTTGATCAGGAAGGAGCTGGTTGATGATCCCACCTCATCTCACAAATTATTCAAAACCTGTTCCCCTTAAGCAATCAGTCCTCAAAAGCCTTCCAGATTAAAAAAGTTTTAACTTGCTTCTGGAAAGATCAAAAGGAGGGTGCCAGTGCTCACTTCAGCAGCACATATACTAAAACTGGAATGATACAGAGAAGAGTAGCATGGCCCCTACACAAGGATGACACACAAATTCGTGAAGCATTCTATAAAAAAAGGAGGGTGCCAGTCTAAACTCTCTGGGAAGGGAGTTCCAGAACCTAGGGGCAGCCACTGAGAAGGCAGTCACCTGTGTTCCCACCCAATGTACCTGTCAGAGTGGTGAGAACAGAGAGAAGGTCTTCCTCAGATCTTAAAACACAGGCAGGCTTATATAGGAGAATGCAGTCTTTAAGAAACCTGCACCTGAAACATAAAGGGTTTTATAGGTCATAACAAGAACTTTTAATTTTGCCTAGAAACAGAATGTCATCCAGTGGAACTGTTGTAATGAGGGATTTGCATGCTCTTTATAGCCAGCCCCAGTTAACAATCTGGCTGTAGTTCCTTTGGCCAATTGAAGTTTCTGTGCCCTTTTCAGTGTCAGCCCCTTGTAGATTACATTATGGTAATCCAAAAAGGAGGTATCTAACTAAGACATGTCACATTGTATCCAGATCCAAATTCTCTAGAAATGGCAGCAGCAGGTGCACAAGTTTTCATAGTTAAAATGTACTCCTGGCTTTTGCTGAAATCTGAGCTTTCAGACTTAGTGTTAAATCCAAGCATACACCTTAAACCTGTGTCTTTAGGTGTAATGTAATCCCATCTAGCACAGGATGAATCCCTATTTTCTGATCTGCCTTTCCACAGACCAAGAGAATTTGTGTCTTGTCTGGGGCCAGTGAGGAGCCCAAAGTTTTAAAGGGGCCCACACTCCAGTTGCCATGTCCGCCGCTCATCCAGACCATTAATAATGAAGGATTATTTTAGAACTGAGACATATTCCTTGGACTGATATGGAAAGTTTCAATAGACTTGGGTGGCACTGGACCCCAAAATTCCAGACAACATCTTCCAGCAGTTTCATGTATATATTAAGTATGATGGGGAACAAAGCTGAACCCTGAGGGACCCCACAAGCCAAAGGTCACAGGGCCAAGTAGGAGTCCCTCAGCAGGAAGGAATGAAGTCACTGTAAAACAGTGCCCCCAAGTCCTATCCAAACAAAGTAGCCCAGAAGGACACCATAGCTGATATTATCCAAACCCACTGGGAAGTCCAGCAGAACAAACAAGGACATACGTCTCTTGTCCATTTCCTAGTGTAAGTCGTCCACTAACATTAGACTGTTGTTCAGAAAACCCTTTCTGGATCTCACAACAGAAGACATGTACAAGCCAGTTTTCAGTATTCCAGTGTGTGGTGGCCACCCATCTCCAGAGGTTTCTGAATGAGATGAATTTCTAGATTCATTTCAATGTCATTTCAGTTCTGACTGTCTCTTGCCTCCTTTAGGCCTTGTTTTAGCATGACACTGACTATTCTTGATTCCTCTACCCACTCAACAAGTCCACCGCTGGCTTTTAAAATAAGACAGGAAAGGCAGAGGTCGAATACACATGTGGAGGCTGTTTGGAAATGGAATTTGAACATTCCATTTTCAAATAAGATGAAGCTATATACCTCTGTAACATGCATAAAACCTATAAGATTAGGTCACGGTAGGCCAACTGCAGTCAGATGTAAATATGAATATCCATGGCACTCTCTACCATTCATTTCATCGTCTTTAATTTATTTATTTTAGAAAGACTACTCTGAAGTCTGTGGCTTTGTATCTAATTATTATCATACCTTAATTGCATAATTTGGAGGGGGTAAACCTGCAATGCTTTAGAGAGCTTCAACATTTGGACCATATATGTTGGCAAGCACAAAGTGTTCTTTTTCTGCTGCAATTCCATTATGAGGAAGAGATCCACCTTGTACACCATTAATTTCAAAAGTCTGTGCTTTAAAATTTTAATGGAGTAATATTGCCACTCCCTTGGCTTCTTTCTTTTTTTAAATCACTACAAGGATTTTTCTATTTGCATTGTACTACGTTTTGACATGGTACATTTATATACACTGACATTGCAAGTATAATTCTTTCTAAAGTTTGCATGTATGGCTCCTGATGTACAACTTCACCATTTTCATTTTTAATATTGGAGTTTATCTAAGCTTCTTCTCTTGTTGGGCTCCTCCTTATTTTAAGATATAATAAAACTCATCTTCATCTCATTCCCCACTACCTATTGTCAATGTAGCTGTAGGCCTTCATTTCTGAAATATGTCAGCCAAAGCAGACCTCTATATTAGTTATTTAAATAGGAAGGTTTTAAGAGGATGCAGCTACTGAAATGACTTTGGGGTGGGGGTTAGACAGAAATTCTCTCCACCCTCTTGGGGAAGCTTTACAATGGAGGGCAGGGTTGTGGCTCCACCAGTAGGTTAACTCTTCATCCAAAACTGACATTTGCAGTTGGGAACTTTGGGGCTCACAAGCTTTCTCCTTTGGCAGAGAAATAAATTTGATTTTCTTTTCCTGAATGTTCATGCCTCCAGGTGATTTGAGGTGTTGGGGGATTTTCATGTAGCTGTAGTCAGGGCTTCTGCGGAGGCCCTAGCCAGTGCTTTGAATGAGTAGATGACCTGGGCCATTGATATTATCACTTCTAGAACACTCCCAAATGACCTTGGTGAAGTCATATAGAATCTAAACAGTGAGTGGGAACAATGCAGCCCTCCAGATGTTGTTACACGACAAGTGCTGGCATTCCTCAGTGTTGTCTAGGCTGGTTAGTGATGATGAGGTTGAACATCTAGACAACCACACAGTTCCCACTCCTAATCCAATGCTCCTTGCATATGTTCCGTTCAGATATTTAGTGAGCAATAATGAATTAATGCATGGAGCTACAAGATACTACAAGATCATTCCTGAGCCATCCTGTCCACAAATAGTTTCCTTGACTTTAGGGTATGGTTGCTAGGTTGAACGCAGTACAGGATCCCTGTTGCTTTAATATTTAGCAGATTCCCCATCAGGAAGGTTTACCACAAAGTTCCGTCAGGGGGGGGGATGATAGCACCTGGAGCTGGGTATACAGCAATACCATCATTGTCCAGAACCTTCTGAGGACTACGTGAAAGTTACAGAGGATGCCTTTTGCTGTACTACCACTATAGGAATGGAGTGGGATGCTTCTCCATTGCTGCCCTCCTTTTTTTCACCAACCAGTAAATAAGTTATGTTGTGGGGGAGGCTACATCAGTTTAAGGATGAAGTAGGGGGATACAGGAGGAGAGATACTGTAGCTCCTCCTGATGGAACATTATAGTAAACTTTCATGATCAAAGATCAACTAAATATTAAAGCTACAGGAGCCCTGTCCTATATTCAGCATGGCAACCCTACTTTAGGGCATGGTCCATAAATTGTCCTTTCCTGAGTAGCCTAGATTAATCTAAGGGAGCTTCTCTGAATTGAAAAATATCCCCCTGTACACACCAGCCTTAGAGGGGGGGGGGGGGGGGGCTGCAGAGTCAGGGCATAGCGTTTACATGATGTATGCCCTGGCTCCAGCACAGTGCATGGCATCACGGCACTCCATTAGTGCTGCATCTGCATGACATAGCACCAAAGGAGCACTGTACAGCTGCGCCACCATGGCTATCACGCCCTGGAAAAGGTGGATTAGGGCTGCAGCAACCACACACCACAGTCCCAATCTAGAGAAAATGGAGGTGCCTGCAACCCACCCACTAAGGACGGTCTGCACAGCCCCGAAGTTGCAAACTCCACACACATCTCAAGGTCACAGGAATCAGTTGAATCAGACCTACAACATATTCCTTGATTACCACTCAGTCTTAAACGATCAAAGCAGAAGAATTAATTGCTGATACTTTCCAGTAGACAGTTATGGATATGGATGGGTGAATCTTGCCAGTTTTGCATTCTTGCTTATTTGAATTTTTAAAATCTCAAATGCTTTCAGTCAAATTAATGATAATTTCACTTCAATTCCCCCACTCCTAATTTCTGAATATTCTGAAAACTTCAACTAAATCAGTCCTGGCCAAATTCAAGAGGTGCAGATTTTCCCAGAATATGTATGAGCATATTGAACATGCCTGCTATGTACTGTTTAAGTGAGGAGCCTGTCTGGAAAAAAGAAATACACTTAGTTTAATACAGCTAACATGGCTGAATGATTTGAAGCCAGACTTTTAAGAGATAAGCATTCAAAGGGTTCTCCTCGCATGTGTGAGTCTAATAATTTCACTTTTTGCCTATATCCAGGTGTTGTTGTTTTTTTTAAAAAAAACACTTTCAAGTTATTCTCATTGAATTTATGAATAAATCTGCAAATATACGGAAGTTGTTATTCAAAGAAACTCCAAGCAGGATTCTTATTCATTTCTAGCTATGACCTTCCAAAATAGACCCCTTCAAATAGAAAGAGTGAGAGAATGGAAGCTATTTCTAATACTTTCTTCCAAAAGACAAACATGGGGAATAGATGGTGGTGGTGGTGGTGGTGGTGGTGGTGGTGGTGGTGGTGGTGGTGGTGATCCTGGTCTTGCCTTTTTTTCCAGCCCTAAAATTCAAGGAGCCTTATCATCTGTTTTCACACCAATGAACATTACCATAATGCTACCTTGGCTTCTAGAGTCTGAATTAATTTTGTTTCTTGTCTATGTCAAAATATCAGTAAACACTGTATGCAGAGAATTTGGCAAACAATCCATGAGTCTGCTTCATTGGTATCATGTCACACACAGCATTACCTGACTCTTTTCAAGGAGGTGTACAAACAATAACCAAGGGCACTCTGTCTTTGTGCAGGACCAGGCCCACAGTCCATGATGCCACAAACACAGGGTGGGTGTGTGCGCACCTTTTTGTACAGGCACCTCCATAAATCTCAGTGCATTAAGATCTTCCATATGCTGGGGGTTGGGTTGTTTAATAAATTATTTTGTACTTGGCAGCAGGCCCACTCAGAGGAACTGCTTGAGGAATCTTCTGTGCTGTGTTCAAAACCGCACCCTGCTTCAGAGGCGAGTGCCAGCGTAGCTGGGAGAAAACACTCCCAATGCATTTGGGGTGTGGATGTTTTCCAGGCTTAAGCCTATTTGACCCTTTTTAGTGCAGCTTGCAACTCTTCCATCATATCATCAGTGGCAAAGTGTACAAGTGGAAGAACAACATAATCTCTCTCTTGAGTTCTTAAAGGAAATGCAACAACTGTCCCTCACTATGGGTTGAAAGAAAAGATCACACCTTGTGCTGGGAAAAGGCTATGCTCAGAGACAATGAGGAAAGCATCAAGGCCTTGTTAAAATGTGCAACAAGACATAAAGGATGACATTCTCTCAGTGGCATATGAAGGTAGAAGTTCAGTTTACCCCAGTGTATGTCTTTTTAAAAAAAAATTACAGAGGGAGGAATGCATTACCCCCTCATACAATGGGCATCCTTTCCCATAGAAATACCTGTTTCCTACAGTTCCTGTCACACAGCCATGTAATGGACAAGAGATGGCAAGGGCAGCTGAAGATCATCTGGCTGTGTTCTTGTAGCCAGGCACATGACAATGTAGTCACCCTACAACAGGGTGCTCTAGAGGTCTCAGTAGATGACATAATTGTCATGCATCTCCTTATGAGAATGTAGCTGGTTAGACACACACACCCTCTCTTGACCACTATGTGGCTATGTTTGTTGCAGAGGAAGCTAGAGAAAAATGGTAAGACTCTAGGAGGTGAAAGAGAGGAGATATGGTATATTTCCTCATTGCAAGATCTCAGCCATTGTGTCCAGTTTGTTTGCTTTTTGGAGGGGGGGAATGTGCAGTTCTGAAACAATATTTGTAGAGTTCAAAATTCAAGTACAGTAATGCGAAGGCTGCACTGTATCATCCATGGATGTAGAAAGTGACTGGTAACAATGTGGAAGGGATAATGAAAGTGTGCTGTCCAGGCTCACCTGCAATCCCAAACCCATATCCAAAATGCCCATTTGTCCTTCCTCTGGCAAAGGCCCTGCATAGAGTGTCAATTCATGCTTCTAAAATAAAGAAAACTCCTTGAACATGGGAACCCCTTTCCTGGCTAGCCATGTGAAAATGTTGGTCTTATGTTAACAGAAATGATGCCAGTAAATATCCAATATAGCATTCATAGCAAGCTCACAAGGACAGATGTCTGTCAGAGTGCTTCCAGTTACAGGAAAATAACTGCACATGCACCTTGTCATTCCTCTCCCTACTCTGTGACAACACAGAAATGGTTGTGTTTTGGTGGCTGGCTGTGCTGCTTACAGAGTGAGGTTTTAGGGAGTAGTGTTGGAATATATACAGGGTGACCAGACTGTCCTAACTGCAAAGGAGGACAAGGCATAGCAAAATGTAGGACATTAAAGAAAAACGTGGGACATTATGAAATAAAAGCAAAAAGCACTAATGTAAATATAAATTCATTTCATATGGTTTATTTACAACCATAGTACATACAGTGGACCCTTGTTATCCACTGGGGTTTGGTTCCAAGATCCCCCGTGTATAACAAAATCCGTGTATGCTCAAGTCCCATTAAATATAATGACATAGCAAAATGGTGTCCCTTATTAAAAAATGGAAAATCAAGGTAAATTTATACTTTTTTGAACATTTTCAAACCGTGTATGCTTGAATCCGTGTATAAAAAATCCGTGTATAAGAAGGACCGACTGTATACTGTATTTTATTATCTACTCAACTGTATTTTTCTGGTGAACTTATCTTGGTTAAAATACCTTACTGGCTTGCAATATACTTTAAAACTCTCAGCAAGATAAAGGCTTAAAATTGTAGTTTTACTAGCAACCAACCCTTGACTGTATGTGCATTTAAATTATCCCTTTCATTTAACAAATTGTGCTGAAATTAAGGGGGGAAACCTTTGGACACTTGAATTGTGTCCTCAGACAGGCCAATAGGTTTCCTGTCCTTTTCCCTTTGAGAAAAAACGTAACACAGACTCTGGGTGTGAGTCTTGCCAGCTGCTGCTCCTAGGCATAAAAAAACTCTACACAATTCTCTTCTCTCCCCCTATTTGCAGTGAGGAGACACTGCCAAGTAGACAAATTTCTCAACAGAGAACAGCAAACATGGTATTTCTCAATGGGCTTCTTACTTGTGCTCAAAATGGGAACATATCGGAATTCTTCCTGGATAGAAAGTTGAAATGTAGGAGTTGTCTAGGGAAAAGAGGACATGTAGCTACATAGACATAAAGGAAAAGGTAAAGATTTTCCCTTGACATGAATGTCTAGTCATAACTGACTTTAGGGGATGGTGCTCATCTCTGTTACTAATCGAAAGAGCCAGCATTGTCCAAAAACAACTCTGGTGCTCATGCAGCCCACATGACTGCATGGAACGCTGTCACCTTTGCACCAAAGTGGTACCTATTTATCTACTTGCATTTTTACATGCTTTCAGACTGCTAGGTTGGCAGAAGCTGGGACTAGTGATGGGAGTTCATCCCATCATGTGGCACTTAGACCTCAAACTGCCAACCTTCCAACCTTATGATCGTCAGAAAGCTTTGTGATATACATAAATCTTCTGATGCTGCACCACAGCTATCATGCAATTTGACCTTAAGTCTTTGTGTGGCTGGGGGACAGGAAGGTGATCACAATGAAACAGGGTGGAGAGAGAGCGAAGAAGGTAAGTGTTCAACAGCAAGAACTTAAGATATAAGTATTGATGTATGAAACATTCAAGAGGCCCTTCAAAGCTTTGCAAGCCATCACATGAATCATTTAAAAATCCAAATTTATTTGGGGACAATCAGCAAGGATGAGCCAAATTCCTACTTTCCCCAGGGTAAAGATATTTTAAAAGGCTTTCTGCACAAACTGATTTATCAGGAGAAAATATGGAAGATTATTGGCTGTTGCTCAGAGAATGAAAGCTTTTCAGTGTCACCAAGATTGCCTTATGTCTTGAAAAACTAAAGAAGAGACAAAAACAATCAACATTAGTTAGATAATGTTCTTAAACTACTGGCACCAGGAAGACTCCTAATCTCATGTCTTCACATATCGCACAAAACAGGAGATAAATTAGCATTTGGATAGCACAAATACATGGCAGTCGAAGAAGGAGAGGTCTCAACAACAGTTTTTAGAACTTTTTTTTAAAAAAGAGTATAAATAGTTGGCTGGATCCTGGCAAAATTCCATAGTCTTCTAGAAGCTTCCAACAAATTTGAGGATTCCTCTCCCCCACAGATTTGTGGGAGTTCTATTGCTAATTTGTTGTCATTTTTCCTAGCTCCTTCTCAGCAGAATAATTAGATAGTCAATAACCCTCTACTTTGTAATTATGCATCTGGATACTCTACTATTCATAACATTGCACATTAACCTTTGGCAAACTTAATTCTTTCTTTCCTGTCAATTTATCTAAATAATTTGGAATTCTTAGCTAGTTCTAGTCCCCTCTAAAGTAGATCCATTGAATCAACTGCTGGATGCTAAATCAACACTTTGGTAAATCTCACTGACTCAGCAGGTCTACTCTACCTGAGACTAGTAGTCTGATTCATGGCTTAATGTTTTCCTTGTTCTTATATAAAACAGCAAGTCTTTCTTCTTTGGAAATATTCAGAAATTACTATATGGAATTAGGGTGGGAGTAGACCTCGTGTAGCTTTTCAAACAGTGTTGAACTGTAATTCTCAGCATTCCCAACCATTGGCTATGCCACCTAGGACTGATAGGAACTGTAGTTTGTCCTGCATGCTTCTTGTATATGTTCCTCTCAGATACTTGAATGAGCAATAGAGAAGTAGCATGATGTTACTGCCTACTTGAGTTATAGGGGTAACAGAATAAGATCATCCTACAACTTAATCTAGCAGTTCAAACAGAGGTGATGTGGGAATCCCCAAGCCTGAGTGAGATCTTGAAGTCAGAGATCAGTTGCCTGTGAGTGGATGTAGGAGAGAGACCAGAAATAAGTTGTACATCTGCCTGGATAGTGAAATGTCCCTAAACTCTGGTGTGGTACATTATAATTTTTTCATGATTCTATTTATTTTATATTATTAAAATTTTGTATTATTAAAAACAGACATTCTGTTCTTTACTATAAAAACCTGAGGTTGATCCAGAAATATGTAGGAGTCATGGGGACTAGGATTTGGCCATGAGAACTCACTGTGTGACCTTGGCCAAGTCAAGAAATCATGCCAATAAAACCCTGTAATAAGTTCACCTCATGGTCGGCATAAGTCGGAAATGACTTGAAGGCACATATAACAATGGAATTTATGACATAGAAGGAATTTCTCTTAATTTTGAATGAAAGGAAAGTGGGGCCAGAATGCATTCACGTGAATTCGCTAGTTCAGCAAATTTACGTGAATTTGAATTGTGTTCGAACTGACTTCCCACTGCCTGAGAATAGCTTGCCATTGCCCGAAATTGCATGTGGTAGTCTATCATGCAATAACGTGAAACCCCATGATTGCGTTTGAACTGACTTCCCATTGCCCGAAATTGCATGTGGTAGTCTATCATGCAATAACGTGAAACCCCATGATTGCGTTTGGATTGCCATTGGATAATACTTCCAATTTCCCTTGTCTGATAAACTCCACTGACAATGACACTATAAGGAGCAGGAGAGCAGTAGACCATCCTTTCTATAGAGTAATTTGAGGCCTTCCCAACCTGAGGATCTCCAAAAAGGCTTGATTTACAAGTTCCACCCACCACCACCCATCCATCTACCTGTACATCCCTTTATTTAGATTTTCCCTTTTCCCAGAAAGGGACTCAATCAAGGCAGCTCAACATTCATAATTGGCACAACCAATCATGGAAGCTGACAGCCAATACATCTAGATAATTTCCACTGCAGCATACCCTTGGCCTGGTAATTCTGCCAACTATCCATGAGATAGAAAGATATATTTTTTCCTGAAGGAATTCCCCCATGGCAATCTCATTTCAGATTTTTAAATTAATTTTTTAATTAATTTTGGAAGGTTTTCAGGAAAGCTGATACAGAAAATGTATGAGACCCATGAGGCTCCCTCTTGCTTAACATAACCCACTGTTACTGTGTAGTGTAAATATAAGAGATTTATAAGTCTCCTTATAAATCAATAGGTGGTGACAAGTTATGGAATTGAGATTTCATGGAGTTCTAGACAGAGTGAATGGACCAAAGTCTAGGGACCAAAGTCTTGTAAAACATCACAGACCTCAAAGTAGATTCAAGCTGCAGCACTGTGGAAAGTGGCCATGTTGGCTCCCTCTCGTACAACATTGATTCAAAATTTTTCTACTGCTGCCCGCTACTACCTCCAAAGCCCTCTGAGGCACAGAAGGACTACAAGACAACATGTCATCAAGGGCCTTGTGAATCCTGGAGATGATCCTGCAAATCTCACCAACCAAAGACTTGTATGCTCTGTTATGCAGTGTTTCAGGCCCAGTTCTAAATCTGGTTTAATCTGTTTCAGAAAGAAATTGTGCTATTTTTGAAACTGAACAGTTAAAGAGGTTGTGGCATTGTAAAACCTGTTTGGTCTAGAATTCAGTCCAACTCTTTCAGGCTGAATTTCCAATCGTTATCACCCCAAAGAATTATTTTAGAAGTCACTGAGCATGTGCCTTGCTCACTGCAGCACCACAGACATTTTCCCCATATAAATGTTGATAGAACTATCTCTGGATGTGTCTTCTTATCACAGAGATGTCTCTGTCATTTCCACTCCCTTGCCTTTGGTGGGATAAAGTAACTCTTTCTAGGAATCCTTTGACTTGAAGGCTATTCTGTCAAGGTCATAAGCTGATGAAAAAGAAAAAAGAGGTAAAACATGGGAAGGCGTATTAAATGCAACATTCTTGTGGGAAAGTAAGAAATGCAGTAGTAAGAAATGCAGTACTCCTGCATTTCCTGTTCTTTTGCATTTCCTTTATCACTGACATATATAAGCTATAACCATAGAGCCAGTTTGCCTATCTTCATTGTGGGAGGGACTTGCAAACATTCTATGGGGAAAAGACAAGACATTTGGAGAAACAGGGAGTTCAAGCTATTTGAGCTTCCTGTTCCCCCTGCATCAACTGACATGCATGCTGCTCTGCTCATGTCTGGAGGCCACCAATCTCTTCATGTCAAAACTGTGTGAAGCTCCCCAACCATAGGGTGTGAACTTAATTTCTCCAGAACAGAAACATCTGGCTGACATCAGGAAGTAGATACTGGCTAGATTTGGTGCCCTTAGGGATCCTGTAATTAATGCATTCTTACCTCATCAGTAGGTGTCACTGTAGCAGAGGACAAAGTCTAATGGAAGGAACATTTCAAGGGGGAATAGCCAGACACAATCCCAGTCATCCAACCAGAAGCAGGACCTGGCTCAGTTCTGCCCAATTCTAGCCAGGAGAGCAGTGATGGGGCTTGGTTTATGAGTTGCTTATAAGGAGGCTATAGGAAATGAGAGATTAAGGAAATGAGTCATTATGTGATTACAAAGACATGTGGAGTGCACACATTTGTGGCCTATAATGCTGCTTTGAACAACCATAAATTTCTTCTACGGGGGCTTTGGGAAACGTTCCTGCTGAACTCAGACGTGGTAGCCAGTTACAGTTCAGCAAATGGAGCTGGAATGAATGTTTTCAGCATGAAATCTTTGAAATGTTTTAAACCCTGTTCAGTTCAGCATTCCTTCTCTAAATCAGTATGAGTTGCAGAAACCAGAAAGGAAATTTCTTTTTTGGAGGGAGAAGCATTTTTGCCTTCTTTCTCCCTCAACTTTGAACAAGATTTTAATCCCCTGGGGTCTTTTGTTTGCTGCCTTCATGAACTCTGATAAACACAAGCTGCTTCTAAGAATGTCTTGCTCCACCAGCACTGAAGGCATATTTTCTAGTTTTAGAGAGTTCTAGCCTGCCTTCTAAGGAAAGATGTGTGTACCCAGAGGGGGGAAACTGCCCCTCTCCTTCAACCTCAGTGCTATAGCCATGACAAACTTTTCATCTGGGCTATTTTTCATGTAATATTCTGAAATGACAGGAGGTCTTCTTTAAACTATACTTATATTTAAATGCCCTGGCTGAGATCCATAGGCTCAAACTCCTCTGCAAAACCAATCAGCTTTTATGATGCACATGGTTCCCTGAAGAGAGGTTTAAGAGTGATGGACTTATACATTACCAAACTTATGCTACAATCTGTTCCTCAACTGCAGGCAGGTGGAGGTGGGGAAGGTGAATGGTTCCCTTACTCAAAGTGTTTCCACCACAAATGTGGTCAAGTGTGCATCTCAGGACCGCAACTATTGCCAACGGACTAACTTAACCATTGCAGTTTTTTCAGCCTGTTGCCTTGAATGGTATCTTTAACTGTTTGTCCCATGAGCTAGAAGTACAACCACTGAACCATAGATAAGGGCCTTTTCTTGAATGTCACATGTGACCTCCCAAAAGATGATGCAACTTAAGCACATGTCAGTTCTATCAAGTGGGAGGTTTTGTCTTTCACTGAAATCCATGAAAGACTCACTCATCTTACAGAATCCTAGCACTTGTAGTTTTGTGGGGCCCCAGCATGCTTTGGCAGAGAAGATTAATACCTTGTAAAACTAAAAAGCTCATGATTCCATAGGATAATAATTTTTTAATAATAATAATAATAATATTTATATTTTCCTGCCTCTCCCAGATGGATCGAGGCGGGATTACAGTCTGCTAAAACACAAACATCAATAATAAAATACATATAAAAATACATCAATAAAAATACAGTTAATCTTAAAAACTAACTCATCATCAAGTGGTAATGCAGTAGATTCATAAAATGGTCTGAGGGAGTTATAGCACTTAAAGTGGTATCAAACTGCATTATTTCTACAGTGTAGATGCACCCTATGCATGCAATTTACACCTGCAATGATCTTTAACCCCTCCCCCATAACATTCCCGATTATGCATCTCTTCATTACAAGTATGCCTCTTCCAAACTACGGTATACAGCAAGTTCAGTATCTTTTGAAACAGGGTGGGCATAGATTCAGAAAGGACTTGACGCATGTAGGGGCATTGAGACCCTGGGGCAAGGCAGTGACATCTTGGCTACACTTTCAGGCTACCTAGAGGACCTCTATAATGTTTTATCTTTACCTTCCATCAGCCCTAGCTAGTGTGACCAATGAGTGGAGATGATGGGAGCTGCAATCAAAAATATTGGGAGGATGCCACATTACTTGCCCAGGTTTAGAGTGTGGATGGCTTATATAAACCAAAGAATCTGTGAGTCCATCCCTACTATGCTGCTTCCCTATGGATGTGAAGATTTCTCAATCTTGTTCTTTTCTGCTAATGCCTCCTGCACTTTCTGCCTGTGCTTGTTTTGTACTGGACTGTGAGAGTTTATGTTTTCTTCCCACACTGAAACTGCTGCCATTTGTAAATGCATTTTCCTAAAGCACACATTTATTCATGCAACTTACCTAATATATAATATCTTTTCCCTACTGATTCAGCTGTGGTTCTGCATATTGTTTTTCAGTTCTGCACATTTTAATCATTCACATTTTAAAACATATACATTGCTTTGTGTTCATTTTATTTCTTGGAAAGTCCCTGTAAGCACCACCGATGTCCAAATGTTCAAGGCAAGGTATACATTTTCTTATCAGAAGCATTTGCAAGTGCAAAAAACTACTTTTATCAAGTCTAACCAAATTTTGTCACATCCCTACCCATTATTTCTTTAGTTTATATCCAGCCTTTCTCCCATGAGGAACCCATGGCGGCTTACAGATAAAACATTTAAAATTATTATAAAATTCAAACAATTAAAATGTCTATATATAAAATCACATAAAATATACTCATGTTAAAAACAGACTAAAAACCCACCTGCTGCATAAAACCACCCTGCTGGCATAAAAATGTTTTTACTTGGTGGCGAAAAGCCAGCAGGGAGGGGGCCAACCTAGCCTCTCGAGGAAGGGCATTATGGATCTCTGCCTGGAGAAAGAAGGCATGTCTAAATTGCAATGTGATAGCATCATACTTCCTTTTGGTATCTTAAATCCATGTGTCCAGGACAGCTGGGCATACTAGAAGGTACAGTAATCTAAAATTTACTTAATTAAACCCAAAGTGTCTTAATTTCATCCATTTATTCCCACTAAAATGCACTGGAACAGAATCAACCTAAGTATGAGTTGTCCATCTTAAGTTGGTTGTAGACTGCACTACACATTCAACTTTGTTGTTACCTAAACTGTCTACTGAAAAGCTAACACCAGAGCTAATTGCACCATGGAGACTTCTTGGCCAGGTGCCCCTGATTCATAACCATACTGTGTGTCTTAAATTCAGACCCAGGTACTCATTACTAACAGGCATTGCATCAGAATGATACATTTAACTTAGGGTTAAGAGGCAAGCCCTTTATTGTCTCTGTGGACTCCTCCTTATGTCTTGGATTTTTCCATTGTGGTGTTCAACTAATTGCTTCCAGGGTTGTTTGGAAAGTACCAGAGTTTCCAAGTCTGCATTGACTTGGAGAGGTTAACTTGTAACTGTATCGAGAGATTTCTAATGCTTAGGTGTATGAAGTCATGTTGTCCCAAGAATGATAACACAATGAAGAGATAAATCAGCATGATAACACAATAAAGAGGTAAATCATTCCCTCACACATAAAATATTCTTTAGAGACCTTTAAGAAAAAACACATGTAACATTCAAGCAAAAATTTCCCAAGGAGACTTAAAGAATGTTGAAAAAAGAGGGGGGGAGGAAGTTAGAACCCACTGGGAACAACCCACTATATATTTTTAAAACTGCTCAACAGAGAATGGACAACTCCAGAAAATCAGTGGAAGGATGTCGACCATATGACTAACTCAAAGGCAGGTAAGGTAAACTGGAACTCCACATCATCTGGAAGTGGTTTGGAATCCCATGTAATGAAAACAAGGTTATACTTAGTCCTGTCCCTGTGCACTGTATCAGCAACTATCTTAGGGGACATTTCAAATATAAACAAGAAAACCTCTTTAGAATAACATAATCATCTTTCAGTGGCCCAAACAGACATTAAAACACTTCACCAGTGCCAAGTGGTATTCCAAATCATGTCTCTGTCCACTGCTGCCACAATCTAAGGCCAAGAGCTTTGAAGATGGCAGTGGTGAATCTGCCAAGTTCACACTGGAGGTGGTGAGGCAAATAAAATAGTTGCTTAGATTAGGTAAAGTGAAGAGGTTGGAGTACCAATGATTAATTCACCTATTTTTAATGGCGAAATGTGGATCAGAAAAATGTAGCTTCAGATATTTTCTGTCAGAATATTGAAGTACTCATATGATTGCTTTCAGTGTGGAAAATGATATACCCTGCTCTTTTACTGCACAGCTGGCAAACCTATGGGGCTGTGCACACTGGCCAGAAAGGCCTGCCTGGGAGCAGAGTTAGGGCACGGCGTCCAAACGACGCACACCCTGACTCCGCCCCAAGGGCAGTGTGATGCTGTTCACTGCTCCACATAGCCATGGCATCACAGCGCTCCTCTGGTGCTGCAGCACCAAAGGAGTGCCCTAAACCTGTGGCGGTGCAGCTATCACGCCCTTTTCAGGGTACAAAAGGAACTGCTTTTTGTGGCTCTTTTTGCATCCTTGAAAGGCCAGATTGGGGCCACAGTGTGCAGTTGCCACGGGTCCAATCTATCGCAGCTGAAGGCAGCTGTAGGCCACCACTTAGAGGCAGTCTGTACAGCCCTCTATGACTATCAAGATGCTGCTGGACTATAAGACCCATCTTCCCTGAGTATGGGCCATGCTGGTTGTGACAGTTAGGAGTTAGAATGTACTGGCATCTGAAAGACCACATTTCCCATCCCTGTTCTGTTAGATTAATTTTGTCCTCCTTAATTCAGGTATGATTAGGAGAACTTGTAACATCAGTTTTCCACTTCAAAACTGTGCACATTTTGCCATAGTGTCCTACATTCATTTGCCCCCCCCCCCCCCCAAACTAGAATTGTGCATATAGTGGACCCTCATCAGTGGGACTTCAGTTCCGAGGAGATGCTAAAAAATGTGAACGATCACACCCCTATATTATTCAATGACAGCTGTCGGAATGTGTGCATACTTCAGCATGGGTGCATTCACATCACTACCATTTAATAGTACGGGACACAGCAATCCACGGGCAGTCAAATTCATGGATTGGAAGCCTGTTGTTAGGTAGGGACCACTGTTTTTTTTTTTTTTTTTTTTTATTTTTATTTTTTTTTTGGCAATTGACAAATCTGTAAAAAACCAATCCTCCTCCCTTTCCTCTTCTGTTTGCTTTTTTTCTGTGTGTGTTTCATAAATGCTCACAAGTGCACACACACTGATAAAATACTACACAGAAGAATGTTGATTCAGTTGTGTTTACAATCACCAAACGAGTGCTGCTTTCAATCTGTATGTGCACTTTAGAGGAAAGCAAAGATATCGCAGTGGTCCCCAAACTGTGCCCTTTAAGAGATTTTGGACTTCAGCTCCCAGAAGCCTCAGCCATGTTGGCCAATAGTCTGGGATTCTGGGAGCTGAAGTCCAAAAATCCTTAAAGAGCACAGGTGGGGACCACTTAAACAGAAAACTGTGTACACTGTTCTGCAGAAAAGTCAGAAATTAAAAGAAAATGGAAATAGACAATTTGGAATGCTTCAGTTCCACTTTGAAAACCAGACCAAGTGATTCAGAGCTCCCTAATACAGGGAAATTTGGATGAAAAGAAACATTCTTAATTGATTCATTACTTGCTTGCACATACGAGCATACAGAGATGAGATACAGTATGGGTAAACAAAGCTAAACTAGACAGGAAGCTTATTAATTACACAAGATTTGGGAAGTCAGATAGGTAACAGTGTTGAGATCACCAGATGACACAACAGGAGCTGTAGAAAGGGATGTAATGAATTTGGCAAATTTTCTCAGCCTGACTGGGGGTGCATATACAGGTTAGAAATAATGAAGTCTGACACCACTTTAAGTGTTGTAGTTCCATCCTATGGAATCCTGGGATTTATACTTATACTTTCACAGGGTATTTAGCCTTGTCTGCCAAAGAGTGCTGGTACACATGTCGTTTTCTATGCAGAAACCAAATACTGCACAGATACTTAATGCTACAATTCTAATTTAAGTCAATGACATTCATTACAAATTAAATTTAGTTAGGTTTTCATTGGAAAATTCCCAGTTTAATTCATGACTGAATTGATTCTAATTCATTGATTTCTGTCACTGTGTAAGTGATATATCAAGTTTCAGGTACTGACTACAAAAATGAAATCTTTTATTACATTCCAGTATTTTATGTATATAACTCATAAGGGATTCTAAACCGATAATATCTCTGGTTCCAAACCTGTGCTGATCAATGCAGCTGTATCCAACACATGTTAATACAAAAGTAAGGCCAAGTAACACATATACCCATGAAAAGAGAATACATCTTTAGGTTCACTTCTCCCAATACATGACGGTAGAATTCAAAGACAAAGCTGTGTTAGTCTGGAAAATCAGTATGCAAAGAGGTCTTGTAGCACCTTTGAGACTAACTGAAAGAATGAAGATGATAGCATGAGCTTTCATAGACTTTAGCCTACTTCTTCAGATCCATGTATCAATTATTTTTGATAGAGAGGCGGGATACAAATAAAAAATGTATTATTATTATTTTATTATGTTTGACAAAGATCCCTTTGCATACTTGTTTCCTCAGTACAGGTAACATTAAAGGTAAAAGTATTCCCCTATGACAAGGTTGTCAAGTCGTGTCCGACTGTAGGGGCGGTGCTCATCTCCATTACTAGGCCGAAGAGCCAGCATTGTCAAAGATGACTCTGTGGTCATGTGGATAGCATGACTGCACAGAATGCTGTTACCTTCCCAGTGAAGTGTTACCTATTTATCTACTTGTACTTTTACATGCTTTTGAATTGCTAGGTTGGTAGAAGCTGGGACTAATGACAAGAGCTCACTCTGTCACTTGGCACTTGGGCCTCTTAACTGATGACCTTCCAGTCTTGCAATCATCAGAATCAGCATCTTAACTGCTGAGCCACGGCATCCCTACAGGTAACAGTAGTCTCATTGAAATCAGGAAAGTTTTAAGCTTCTCACAACTGATTGCTTCCATTAATTTCAATGAAACTGAAGGCCTAACTAAGGCGCAGTACAGACCACCCGAAAATGGCAATCTGCAGGTGCCTGTTTTAACTCCGGAGGGACGGGGCAACCGCCAAAATGTGCAATGTTCCTCCAGAGTAAAAAGAACCCGGTTCTTCTGGGTTCTTTTAGCGGCACCCGGATTACGTTGCAAGTGCGCCATTGGCGCACTTGAGACGTAACAGACATGCAGACATGTGTGGATACTGAGCATCCTTTACATCAATATGACAGCACTCGTGTGGATGGGACACTGCCATCAGGCCGCTGCCATTACAAACTAGGGTTCCAGACCATGCAGTTGTTGCACAGTCCGGAACTCTAGTATCACCGCCGCCACGCCCCTTTCGGCCCATCTGTCTCGGGCCATTCTTTAGTCAAATTTTGACCACTGAAATATTTGGAGCATGCCACTTGGTGTATGTACACTACAAATGTCACATTTCCTTGGGACTTCTAGTTCAACAAGGCAGGGATACTATGGCTCTCTAGTAAAGAATTCGTAGCAACCTGCAATATAAAGGAAACTATAAGTTAAACCATGGCAGTGAAAATGATGTAAAACCATTATTCTCTCAAGCTTCGTTCATTCCAGTGTACCGCCATTGCCCACCTGTACCTTCTGATTCTTTTCGGGTTTTTCTTCAGAGTTGACACCATGCACCATTTTTCATAAGCAATGGTGCATTGTAGCTTATACACCTGTGCTCTCATAATTACTTGGCTCCTGTATGCATTTCTGGAGAAGGCTTTGTTTGTTATTGTTGCTAAATCACATCTCATTTGTGCATAGCCAGAAGTGCAGTTCCCTGGAATTCGATCAACTCTGCTTGGGCATGCAAAACTCATATTAAAAGTAGGTCCCAAATTTTTAATCAGATGTTATAAACAGAACATCTTCATGCAGCAAACAGGAACATGGTTATTTTGCTATTAACTCTTTGTGTGGTACAGTTCAACAGAGTCAAAAGAAGTGTGCTGTGAAGAGACAAATGGGGATTACAGAAATGCAGGACTGATAGGCCTAGTAAACATAATGACTATATGAAACCAATCAAAGCTTGGTAAAGCTATTGTGGAGAATTATAATTCTCAGGATCCAATGTCTTTTCTGGCTGGAGGATTCTGGATGGTGTGGACACTCAGATAATATTCTCAGGTTTGGGATCCAGGAGAGTCAAAGACAGTGTGTCACTAACATAAATTTCTGTTGTGCAACAATGGCAAAAGAGGGGCCTTTTAATAATTTTTTGTGGGTTTCTGGTTGGGTAACTTGAATGAAGAATGTTAGAACAGCTGAATCTTTGGGTTTATTCAGAAGGGGCTGCGTTTTGAAATGAGTGCACATGTGCACATGCATGTTTCAGGGAAGCAAGAATTTGACTTTGTATATAATGTACCTTGGGCAGAGAGGGTGGGTGTAAACACAGAGTTTGTGCAGTGATCATGAATCTGGGAGAAAATTGTAATCTTGAGAAAGGACTGATAAAACATTGTGGTTTCACAATAATATGTAATACATTATTAATTATGCTGGGCACACTCATGAATACAGACATGGACAGTGCTGTATTTATTGATCTGGGTGTTTGATTTTTTCCCCCAGGGTTTTCTAAACTCAGTACAGGTATCTAGATTTCAGGAATTATCTGCTTAATAAAGTAATTTTGTATGTTGTTTCTCAAGATGTTTTGCCCTCTGGTTGCCTGATCATACTCTGATGTTCCTCAGCCACATGGGTCCTGGTTTTCATCTGCAAAATGTTAGATACTGTGCAGCTGGATGCCATTGCCTTCCCAAGCAAAAGTATATTGTCACTGGACATCCCACAGTAAGTAATGTGGTGGAATTTTATGCTCCAACAGCATTGATTAAAATCTTGGCCTAAGAGTGTTACTGCATTAGTATGATTTAGGAGTCTTTGACCTCTGGAAGTAATACTTTAAGAAAGTCTTAAGAAGGTCACTATCTCTCAGTCTCAGCTTCCTGACTCTAACCTGGGTCAGACCGCCAGAAAAGGGCAGCCTACCAGCGGCCTACTTTCCTCCGCAGGGAAGCCGCAGCTGCCAAACTGCACGGCTTCACTCCGGAGGAAAAAGAATCCAGGAAAAGCGAGTTCTTTTTCCACCACAGGGCGGATGTAACGAGTGCGCCAATAAGCAACACGCAGCAATATGCAGATGCCGCATGGCACTTACATAATAATGGCAGACCCAATGTACACAGGGCGCCAGCATTGTTATGCCGCCCGTACATTCTAGGGTTAGGGACAGTGCGGTTGCTGCACAGTCCCTAACCCTAGAATCAGCGCCAGTACACCACTTGTTGGCGGTATGTACTGCGCCTCTGCTAGTGGATGGGTCAGGTAGGGGGAGTGGGCATAATAATGCTAATTTACTAGATTGCTATAATAGCAGCCAATACAATGCTTCTTGCCAGGAGGGGGATTATATGTGTTAGTGTATTGCAGCTAAAATTGTCTTATGAGACACCTTAAACAGTACCACGATTTATTGGGCACAGGCTTTCACAAGGGCCCAGATATTTGCAGCCATACACTGTTACCTAAGCAGGCAAATATTTATACACACTTTTGGATAGGAAAGTCAGATTCCCAGATCACCTGGCCCTCATTTTCCAGAATTTCTTTTTAGTCTAGCAAATGGAATGAGATTTTTTGTTTCAAAAATTTCTGCTGTTAGATTTTATATTGTCTCCAAAGAAATCCATTGAAATATATGCCTAGGCTAAAACACACAGGGCTATTTCCAAAATAAAAGCAAACAAATAAAAACAACCATACACTGAGCACTTGGAGATTTGTCTGCATTTTTTCCTGTGGAGGATATGGTAGGAACATGTGGTAATAAAATGGACTGTATCACTCTTGTCTTCAAATGGGATGGGTCATTTTCAAATGATTTGCCATTAAAAAAAAACATACCCTGCAATTAAAAAACTAGCATATCAGAAATAAATTTTCTTGATCTGGTCTGTTCCTAGTTATGTATTTGAGGAAGATTTGCTCTTCTTTTGTAAAGGATTATTTTAAAATGAGGAAATGCACTCATGATCCAAAGAGAACTGAGGAGAAGCAAAAAAGGAAGCTAACAGAAGCAAATATGGTGGTGAAGAGCATTATCAAAAACTGTTGCTCAGATGGTGGTTTAATCATGGATGTCTCTCTCTTCCCTGGGAGTAAGCAAAGTCCATTATGAAAGCTCTAGAAGCTTCTGAAGTTGCTCTGCTCAGGTATAGATTCTATCAGCACATGTGATGAACAAGAAAAGAACGTTCCAGCCAAACTGTTGCCTGCTATGCTAAGTGTCTACCTGCAGGGATTTTATGTTTTACTTGTGGGAGCATTTAAAAATGCAGCCTCTAATAGGACTCTTCCTTCTGCCTACTCATTTCTCACCTTGCGTGTATGTTTGCTTAACAGCAAACCTTATAAATCTTGTTTCCAAGACAGTCACAACTTTTATTTATGTAACCAAGAATATTTGAGAAAGATGTGTGTGTGTGTGCGCGCACACATGAGAGAGAGAGAAAGATTTCTTTTTTTCCTTCTCTGGGATTGGAATAAGAGAGTATGAGATGGATGTGTTCCAATTATGAAGTTGCATTACAATTGTTTTGGGGGTTTGTACAAAGACGGTGCCCCTGGAGATTCATATCTCATTTCAGCTTTTCTCAAAACATTAGAAAGGAGAACCCTTTAGCACTTATCACTGCAGAGTAATGAGGCATGACTACTTCACATCTCTTTGTGAAACTAGAATGAACTGGACTTCAAATGTTGGTGCGATAACAGGATTTGTGATCTTTCCCACCTTCAGCTGTCTATTTATGGGTATGACATATGCTTTTTTTTTTAAAGTAGCATAGCAACTTGCAATCTAAATCCAAATACTTTACACTTTAAATGCACATGTGGACACATGCATAAGCCCTCATTAAAATAAAATTAAACTCAAGAAAAACCAACCAAAGGGGGAAAAATACCCCACACACCCACTTTGCTGGATCTTTTACAACATTCCCTTGAACATCATCACTTGGATAAGCCAGCAACTTACTTGGAAGGAGCTGTTGCTTTCTGAGAATTTGAGTTTCTGAGAGATAAGATGACCTTGGGTGAAAAGGCAGCTTAATAAAGTGCATTAACCCCTGCAGTACAAAGCCAGCTCCACTTTCTAACCAACGTGATTTGATTCCTGCCCAACAAGAATTACTGTATATACTCGATTATAAGTCAACCTCATGTATAAGTCGAGGGCAAATTTTGGGGCCAATATTATGGATTTTGCTATGACCCGTGGATAAGTCGAGGATAAAATTTATGGGCACATAGCAAGGGATCTAAAGGATGAGGCAAAGCAAAACAATGTCAAAGAACTTACAAAATCCCAGCAGACATAACTCTTTGTACTTTTAAAGCTGGATGGATGAGAGAGTGGAGGGGGTCAGTGCTTTTAGGACAGATTATACTCTTGCTTTTCACCAAGGGATGGTTCCTTCTTTTAAATAAGAGTTAAGATACAGTACCTACAATGACCCATGGATAAGTCAACTCAGGGGTTTTGGGTAAATTTTTTGACCTAAATTTCTAGACTTATACATGAGTATATACAGTAGAGAGAAGAGCCAAAGTCCCATTTAAGAACACACAAATCTTCTCCCTCATAATTGTAGTACATTAGCCACACTTACCAAATAAGTTTGGTTTTCTTATCAGAATGTTGTTGGGGGCAGGGGAGGTGACTGTATAATTAAGTGCAGGTCTATGGTCCAAGTGAAGATTTATCACAGTTCCTTCACACACATGGCTTACATCAGGGCGTGAGAAATGTGTGACCCTCTAGATGTTCTTGGGCTTCAACCCCCATGAGCACTAGTCTGCATAGCCAATGGTGAGGGGCAGTAGGAGACGAGGTCCAAAAACCTCTAATGGGCTGCATGTTCCATATTCTGTACATAGATTTAGGGTTGCCAGATTTTGACATCCAAATTTCTTATTTGCTGCCCAGAGATCCCATGATGGTGGCCCTTTGGCTCTAGGTGCAGCCAGAGCCAGTCTGGCACAGAAGGGGGGGGGGGGGAGAGGCCATCCCTGGAAGGCCAAGAGTTATAGTTGGAACATGACATATTTTCTTAAGCTGTGTAATTTTAAAAAGAAATGGACAAAATAGAAACTTATTTTGCTCTTTGCTTTCAGCAATTGGCCTGAAATCAACATGAAAATAAAGCACGCAAACTTGATTTTGCTGTTTTATCTTGGTCAATTAGCCATCCTACATAGATTGCCATTAGAATTCAATCTAGACTGCCCCTTGAGTTCAATCCAAACTGCCCTTTGAGTTCAATCTAGGACTATTTAATTATTTCATTGTTTATTAAAATATTTATACCTTGGCCTATATCATGGAATGTCAAGGCAGTGTGCAAGTAAACTCACATTAAAATTTTAAAACAAAATACATTTTAAAACAAGATTGCCAGGTGAAATAAGGGACAGTTCTCTGGTGTCTTTTATGATTGTGTAGAAGAAAGATTTCAGCAGGTGTTGCTTGTTACCTGGTTGCACAATTCTAATATATACAAGAGGGGTTTCAGCAGGTGTTGCTTGTCATGCTATCAAAGTTACAGGACTCCTGTCCCTCCCCCCCCCCCCCCAATACTTATTTAAAACAATAAAAGCATGATCCCAACAGACGAAAACTGTCTGAAATAATTTAATAACTTGAAACAGTGCATGAGCAGTTGGGAAGAAATCTGTTAGGTCATAAGGCTTTAATAAAGAGCCATGCTTTAATTTGATACCAGAATGAAGTCAATGTTGGCAGGGCACCCAAGGGGCACACATTCCACAAGCAGAGTGCCCCAGTAGAGAAGACCTTCTCCCATGCCATCCCAAATAAGAAGACAGAAAAACAAGTGTCTACACGTACCGACAGACACATGTTCATTGTTGTTGTTGTTGTTGTTGTTAACTGCCCCCAAGTTGAACTTGACTCATGGTGACCCTGTGGATCTCCAAGACTCTCTGCCCTCCACTGCTTTGCTGAAGTCCTGCAGACTCATGCCTGTGAGCTCTCTAACTGAGTCTAGCCATCTGGTGTGCTGTCTTCCTCTCCTTCTATTACCCTCGGCCTTTTCTAGCATTATTGTCTTATGATTCCTGCCTTCTCATGTTGTGGTCAAAGTATGACAGCCTCAGTTTAATCATGTTGGCTTACAAGGAGATTTCAGGCTTGATCTGTTCAAGGTCCCTTTGTCTTTTTGGCCACTCACTGTATCCTCAGCACTCTTCTACAGCATCGACATCTCAAATGAGTTTATTTTCTTTTTATCACTGTCCTTCTCTCACATTCATTTTTAGTGATGGGGAATACCATGGCTTGATTTTATTTTCGTTTCACTTAAAATGAAATCTTAGTGGCAACTCTATTTAGGGTGTTTGCTGGAATCCATCTTTAGTAGGAGATGTCTTTGGATTTACAAGGTGTCAGAACAAGAGCAATATTCTCAGGAAGTTAGGAAGTTCATTTAGAATGCTGTGAAATGAGCTTGATAACACAAATGAGAAACTGAAGTTCTGTATGTATATTCTACACATATTCTATAAGGAGTAGAGAATGCTGAATGTGTGGCATGTGTGTTTAACAGACTGTTTCACTCGCCTGTTTTCAGAGAAGGCTACTACCTGAAGTATCTGGGAATAAATATTATTTGAGTGTTCATCTCTGCATGTGGCAATGATCATCATACTTAGAAAAAATTATGGACTACAGGGAGTTAAAGACACATATGAAGCATTTCTATTATGTGCTTACTCTCTGCATGCTATAATGGCAGAGAGAAAGAGCTGGTCTCATACTTATTGGCTGGGAAGTGACTTTGTGAGTCAGCACTCTGCATGAATTCCATTCCTGTACAGCTGGCTTCCTCTCCATCTGGCAAGCTGAGATGATGAGAGGGAAAGGAGCTGGGTAGATAAGGAAAAAAGATGATGTGGAATGAAGGGAAAAGTTTGCAGTGGGAATCTGGTAAGGTGGATGAAAAACAGCCCCTCATACACATGCATGCACACACACCAATGACTTTTCATACAGAAAGATCAAAGCTGGTACAAGTGTTATAATTCTTGAGGGCAAGGATCAAGGTGGCACTCCATCTACTGATGAAGGAGTTAAATCTTTCCTCAGTATTGATGATAAAACAGCATTGTTGTTGTTGTTGTTGTTGTTATTGTTATTGTTATTTTAAGGTCACAAGTTACTTTAGGGAGTGAAACCAGGTGCACAACTTTCCCTCAACACAAAGGAATGACCAAGAAGGTATTTGACACCTGATAGAGCCAACCTCAACAAGAATATGCTATAAGGACATACACAGAAAGGGAACATCAGCCATCTCATACTAGATTAGCACACTTACTGATGCCACCCACACTCCAGGGTTCTCAAAATGTGTCTCTTACCACAGGTGCATAAATTTAATCCTTTTGGCAAAATCAGCACAAAATGAGGACTTTTTAAAAAAAAAGAGAGAGAGAAAGCCCACTCCATTGTGGGAAATAATTTATACCTTGCCTAGAGACCGTGACTTGGCAAGAGACATACCACAGAGACTGAGCCTTGAATCATCTCTTTCCTTGCTGAACCTTAATGGGTTACACATGGGAATCAGTATGAGTTCCTTCATTGTGTTTTCTTTCCATTCTGATTCTGAGCTGTATATTTGTTTGCGTACACAGGACCTGGCTTGGAATTAGCTTCATCTTGGCAAGTTCCCTCTTGGCAGTCCTAGTAGGCTGCATATCTACTGTATGAGCTATGGATGGGTTCGCCTTTGAAAGGCATTCCCTTTAGAGCTGTTGAACGGATCTATCTCATTGTACCTTCGTCGATGGTTTCATTATACGCATTTCCCTCTCCCAGTCATTACTTTTAATGGCACCTGGTGGAAATGGACCCGCCAATAGTATCAGGTGCCAGCAGAAGAACAGGTTTCTGGATTTTGTCTTGTATTTCTAAGATATACTTTTAAAACAAAGGAAAATAATAACATGCTGAGGTCATCCATTACTGTGTGGCAGTGTGATGATGCTTTACATTATAAGAACATAAGAACAGCTACAATGGATCAAACAAAAGCCTTATTTGGTCCAATATGTTCTCACTGGCCAATCAGTTGTGTCTGGGAAGCCCAGAAACAGACTATGACTACAATTGCAACCTCCATCCTACATTCCCCAACATACTGCCTCTGTTACTGGAAGTGAAATATAGCCATTCTGGCTAGCAGGTATTGACGCCTCCGTCCTCCATGAATTTATCAAGTCTCCTTTAAATGTTATCCAAGTGAGCAGTCATAATTATATCTTGTGGCAGTGAGTTCCACAGTTTAATTATGGACTGTATGAAGATGTCTAGAGTTTCTTTCAGTCACTCATCAAGTACCAAGAATTTCAGTATGTTACCATATATATTCATCTTAACAGTAATTTTCCAGGTTCTGCTCTTCTGGAAATTTAGGTACTCATTTTTCAAAGTTTCACATATCCCCACACATACTATCCTTGATTTTCTTTGTTTCAAACCAAAATTGCCAAGAACAGAATCATAACACTGCAGCAGAGTTTACCTTTTCACTATTAGTGCTGATCAGTTCACCTCATAAGGAGACAGTTTGACTCAAACTTTAATGAGTGTGAAGTACCCTAAACACACTCTTGGATCATTTCTTCAGGCCTTTTATTTGTTATATCACAGGTGTGTATTATTATTAATATTATTATTATTATGTTTATTTATATCCCGTCTTCTTCCCAGTACAGGGATTCAAGGCAGCTAACACATCTAAAACAGTTCAAGTTAAAACACTAAAAAACATGCAAAATAAAAGTTTAAAAAACAATTAAACAATTAAAACAATTAAAAACAATACATTATTATAATTTAAAGTTTAACACTCTTTAAAAACAAAAACAAAAATGAAATAGCATCCATGTCATACAAAAGCGTGGCAGCATAAAAACATCTTTACCTGCCACTGGAAGGACAGCAGGGATGGAGCCATCCTGGCCTTCCTAGGGAGGGCATTCCTGAGCTTGGGACCAGCTACTGAAAAGGCTCTTTCTCTTGTTTCTACCAAATGCACCTGAGAGGTTAGTGGGACAGAGAGAAGGGCCTCTCCCAATGATCTCAATATTCTGAGGGGGGGGGGCTCGTACAGGGAGATACGGTCCTTCAAATAGGTGTGTAGCTTGCAGAAAAAAATATTAAAACACAAATACAGTGTTTTCTGTAATTCCTTAGCAATAATCCTTTTGAATGGGCACCAAGCTGAAAGGGGTAAGTGGCATCGACGGTATTATTATTTTTTAACTGATTTTCTTTGGAAGCCACCTTGGGTCCAAGCATATAAATGAACTAAATAAATGAAATGAAACTTACTAAGCAATGGATGGAGGACATTTATCCATTTGTCCTTTGGTTTCACTATTTGGGGCTTTTGTTTTCTCTTTTACCCCTTAAGCCTTGGGAAGTTGCATACAAATGGCCATCACGCAAGAGGTAGGGCTTCCAGAGAGCCATGTTTTCTTAATTGCATTTTGTTCAATTGTATATGTCTTCTAATTATACTGTCTCCAACCCTGAACCCTCTTTTGGAATCAACTGAAGCCTGCTGTGACGCATTTAATGACTTTTTTGCAGATAAAATCTCTCAGACCATTGCTGATCTGGACACGGGCATTAGAACAGACACAGTAAGAGAGGTGTCTAATGACCCCCGTGTAATATGTTAAGCTGGATCATTTTGAGTTTGTAAATACCAATGAAGTGAACAAGCTTCTTAGAAGTGTAAGGAAGACAACATGCCCCCTCAATCTTTGCCCATCATGATTGACCGCCCAGGGAGGTGATGCAGTAAAAAGAACGTTAAGATCTATAATTAATTCATCCTTTACAGAGGGTAAATTTCCAGACCAACCAAAACAAGCAGTAGTCAAACCGCTTTTGAACAAACCCTCCCTAGACCCCCTAGTGAAAAATAACTATAGACCGGTCTCCCTTTTACCATTCTTGGGCAAGGTGATTGAGAGGGCAAGTTGCCTTTCAACTCTAAGCTGTCTTGGAGGAAGCCGATTATCTGGACCCATTTCAAACGGGCTTCAGAGCGTGATATGGAGTTGAGACTGCCATGGTCGTGTTAGTCAATGATCTCTGGGCACCGACAGGGGTCGTATGACCCTGTTGGTGCTCTTGGACATCTCAGCAGCTTTTGATACAATTGACCACGGTATCCTTCTGAAACACCTGAGGGAGTTGGGAATTGGAGTCACTGCATTCCAGTGGTTCCGTTCCTACCTCTCAGGCAGATTCCAGATGGTAATGCTGGGAGACAGTTGCTCTGCTAAAAGAGAGCTGACATCTGGCGGCCCTCAGGGTGCCATTCTGTCCCCCATGCTGTTCAACATTTACATGAAGCTGATGTGTGAGATCATCCGGAGACATGGGGCACAGTATGCTGATGACACCCAAATCTATTTCTCTATGTATCCAACTGTTGCACTAAGGATGGCATCTCTCCTCTGGATGCCTGCCTTGAGTTGGTAATGGGCTGGATAAGAAAAAACAAATTCAAACTGAATCCAGAGAAAACGGAGGTACTTGCGATAGGTACCTGAAGTCTGGAGGAGGAGATTTGTCAACCAGTACTGGATGGGGTCACACTTCCCCTAAAGGGCTAAGTTCGCAGTTTGGGAGTACTCCTGGATTCATCGCTACAATTGACATCTCAAGTAGATGCGGCAGCCAGGAGTGCTTGGTACCAACTTCAGTTGATACGCCAACTGTGTCCCTACCTGGACCAAAATAATAATAATAATAATATGTTTTATTTATATACCGCTATTCCAAAGATCATAGCGGTGAACAGCAAGCAAGCTAATTAGCAAGTAAGCTAATTTGCCCCCAACAGTCTGGGTACTCATTTTAGCGACCTCGGAAGGATGCAAGCCTGAGTCGAGCTTGGGCCCTTTTGTTGGTCTTGAACTCGCAACCTTCTGGTTTCGAGTGAATGGCTGCAGTACAGGCATTTAACCACTGCGCCACCAGGGCTTCAAATGACCTTGAAGCAGTGGTACATGCACTGGTAATCTCTTGTCTTGATTTCTATAATACGCTCTACATGGGGCTACCCTTGTACCAAGTTTTGAAGCTTCAATTGATTCAAAATACAGCAGCCAGATTGTTCACCAGTTTGTCCAGGTTTGACCATATAACACCTGTTTTAAAGTCTCTTCACTGGCTGCCAATTAGCTTCCGGGTGCAATACAAGGTGTTGGTTATAATAATAAATAATAATTTGTTTTATTTATATACCGCTATTCCAAAGATCATAGCGGTGAACAGCAAGTAAGCTAATTAGCAAGTAAGCTAATTTGCCCCTAACAGTCTGAGTACTCATTTTAGCGACCTCGGAAGGATGCAAGCCTGAGTCGAGCTTGGGCCCTTTTGCTGGTCTTGAACTTGCAACCTTGTGGTTTTGAGTGAATGGCTGCAGTACAGGCATTTAACCACTGCGCCACCAGTTATCACACTTGGGCCCAAGTTACCTGCAGGAACGCCTCTCCCTACATAATCTGCCCCGCACTCTCAGAATAACTGGGAAGAGTGTGTTAGTACACCAATCAACTAGGCTTATATCGTCTTCCCAAAGAGCCTTTACTGCAGCTGCTCCGAAACTATGGAACAGTCTCCCAGAAGAGATCCAGCTTATTGCCTCCTTGGAGGCATTTAAGAGGGCACTTAAGACGAATCTCTTCCAGCCAGCCAACCCACCTGACCTTGGATAAGAGATATCCCCCATCCATAGAATCATAGAATCATAGAGTTGGAAGAGACCACAGGGGCCATCCAGTCCAACCCCCTGCCATGCAGGAAATCACAATCAAAGCATCCCCGACAGATGGCCATCCAGCCTCTGCTTGAAGACCTCCAAGGAAGGAGACTCCACTACACTCCGAGGGAGTTTGTTCCACTGTCAAAGAGCCCTTACTGTCAGGAAGTTCCTCCTAATGTTGAGGTGGAATCTCTTTTCCTGCAGTTTGCATCCATTGCTTCGGGTCCTAGTCTCTGGAGCAGCAGGAAACAAGCTTGCTCCCTCCTCAATATGACATCCCTTCAAATATTTGAACAGGGTATCATATCACCTCTTCATCTTCTCTTCTCCAGGCTAAACATCCCCAGCTCCCTAAGTCATTCCTCGTAGGGCATGGTTTCCAGACCTTTCAACATTTTAGTCGCCCTCCTTTGGACACGCTCCAGTTTCTCAATGTCCTTTTTGAATTGTGGTGCCCAGAACTGGACACAATATTCCAGGTGGGGCCTGACCAGAGCAGAATATAGTGGCACTATGACTTCCCTTGATCTAGACACTATACTTCTATTGATGCAGCCTAAAATCGCATTGGCCTTGTTAGCTGCCACATTGCACTGTTGACTCATGTTCAACTTGTGGTCTACTTGGACTCCTAGATCCCTTTCACACGTAGTTTCATTCAGCCAGGTGTCCTCCATCCTATATCTGTGCATTTCATTTTTCCACCCTAAGTGCAGTACCTTACATTTCTCTGTGTTGAATTTCATTTTGTTAGCTATGGCCCAGTTTTCTAGTCTGTTCAGGTCATTTTGAATCTTGATCCTGTCCTCTAGGGTATTAGCTATTCCCCCTAATTTGGTGTCATCTGCAAATTTGATAAGTATGCCCCCCAATTTTGTCCTCCAAGTCATTGATAAAGATGTTGAATAGCACTGGGCCCAGGACAGAGATTGTTGTATTGCCACTTGATGATGAGCTAGTTTTAATATGAATTGTTATTCTATTTTATCAATGTGTTTTATGTGTATTTTACTGAACTGTAATCCTGCCTCAATCCATCTGAGAGAGGTGGGAAAATATAAATAAACTATGGTGCTGTACAGACGGGCCCTACGGGGTGCCGTCATTACGTGCAAGGGGCGGAGCTTCCAGACGTGACTTGTCCCTCGCATGTGACGAGGGTGTCAAAATGGCGGCGCCCTGTACATACGGGCACCGCCATTTTGACGTGATGGACGCATAGCGTCTGCACGTCCCGGCGTCTTTGTGATGCTGCAAGTGCACCATTGGCGTCTTGCTGCATCACAAAGGTGCCACAAGAAGAACCCACTTTTTAAGGGTTCTTTTTGCTCCATGACAGAGCCACACGGTTTGTCCGCTGCAGCTCCCTCACAGAGCAAACCAGGGCAGTGGGAGACTGCCCTTTTTGGGTGGTCTGTATCCTGCCTATATTATTATATTATATTCTTTCCTAGATTGAGACACCAATCTTTTCCTGCCTTGTTTTAGAACTGATTACACTTTCTTATTTTTAAAATAAACTTACACAGAATAAACACACACAAAGAGTTGATTTACAGCAAATTATCCACCAAGCCCAAAGTGATTATTGGACTTGGCTTTTCCAGTCTTTCCTATCTGCTGCTACCAGATCCTCTGAACTGAAAATGCCAAGGATTAAACTGGGGCCTTCTGCATGTACATCTTATGCTCTAGCAAAGGAAGTTTTTCTACTGCACCTGCAAAGTACAACAGAAAAGGAAGCTGCCATAGTATTACAGTACCAGCAGCTTGCTCAAGCACCTTAGGAGGAAGTGGTCTTGCACTGAAGAAAGGCAGAAAAGTTCCTCTAACCAGGCCAAAAAGAAAGCACAGAGCAAAAAGAAAGAATGCTGCTGAATTTCCTGGCACTAGCTCTCTGTTGTGCCCGCTCCCCTACAATATTTGTGTGTGTTTGTGCACACACGTCTTCAAGTTGCCTGTTGACTTATGGCAACCCATGAAGTTAATAGCATTTTTTAAAGCAAGGAATGCTCAAAGGTGCTTTTCCCAGTTCCTCCTTCTGAAATATAGCCTAAAGCATCTGGTGTTCTTTGGCTTTCGTGTGTGTGTGTGTGTGTGTGTGTGCTCATGTGCCTTCAAGTTGCCTGTCGACTTATGGTGACCCCATGAATTTCATAGGATTTTCTTAGGCAAGGAATTCTCAGAGTTGATTGTGCCAGTTCTTTCCTCTGAAATATAGCCCACAGCACCTGGTGTTCCTTGGCTCTCCTTTGTTTGTATGTGCCTTCAAGTTGCCTGTCAAATTATGGCAACCCCATGAATTTCATAGGGTTTTCTTAGGCAAGGAATACTCAAAAGTGGTTTCTCCAGTTCCTTCCTTTTAAATATAGACTACAGCACCTGGTGTTCATTAGGAGACTGTCATCCAAGTACTAATCAGAGCTGACCTGCTTAGATTCCAAGATCAGTTGGGGTTTGGGACTTTATGGTATTTTACAGTGGTATTTCCCCTGGTCACCTTCACAATGGAAATGATAGGTAGATGGGAGAGAGGGAAATATCAATCCAGAGGGAAGAAGTCTAGAAAGGGCTAAGGGAAGGGTCACCTCTGGATACTCTGGGCCAGACTCCAAACATCAGCAGCCAAATTAGTACCATTTCCCTCCCCTACCACTCAAGATAAGTGTCCTGTTCTTGCTCTGTTGTTTTTCTGTGGAATTTTATGGGCAGTCTCAGATGGATGCTTCAGACAAGATGTTTTATCCTTTTCTATCCAGTGATAGAGCTTGCATCTTGGGTGACAGATTCTGACATGGATTTCTGCAGTATCTCACAAAGACTTTGAATGAAGTCTAGAAGAAGCATGCACAGTTTCCTTTTCTATCTATGGAAGCCCAAACTGTTTTTACCCTTCCTTAACCTTTCAAAAGCACTCTGGGATTCAAGGGTAATAGTTGCTTAAAGGGAAAGGTAGGGAAATGATTGATTTGGGAGGGTTACACACCGCCATGAAAGTACGGAGTCAGTCCGTACTAAGGTTAGGAAGGTGCGGTGCTTCCGCGGGGTGTCCTTGGGGCTTGAAGCTCCAAGGACATCCCTTTTCAGGCTGCGGGGAAGCGGTGTTTTGCTGCTTCCCCACAGCCTGAACAGCAGCGGATCTGGCAGCTGAGGCCCCGATACACCAGGGAAAGGGGCGGGTGCAGCCCGCCCCAAATGGGCAGTCTGTAACCCGCCATACTTTGGTGGCAACTTCTGAAAAATACATGTCTCACCGCAGTGAATATGTATACATACCCTTCTGAATCATGGCCAAAGTGTGAAAGATTGATGCTAGTTTTCCCACTGTGTTTAAACATAAATAAAAACTTTACACCACTAGATACAAGCCACATTGTGCACTCTCTTGCTCTCCTTGTCAGTGTGTGCATACACAAATACACACACACACACACACACACACACACACACACACACACAGGGGTGTAATGGAAAATTTTCACCTGGGAGGGGGCAGATACAAAAAATAGAAGGGGCAGAAGAGTTGGGTTATTGTTCTCTATAAAAGTGATTTCTGTGGGAGGGGAAATGTTTTCACAGGTGATGGCAAAATAACCCCAATTAATACATTTAACGTGAAACCTCTACTACACCACTTGCCACACTTGCTGCCTGCTAAATCAGTATGAGGTGAGAGATGCTACTTAGCTACGTAACTAAGGTTGTAGATCTAGAATTCCAGTCTATGTTGTCATGCTTACACAAAAAAGCAAACTAATTTAAAATACAGTATTTTACATAAGCAGAATAATTGTGTAAATTAAATTAACATTGGGCTTTATCACACTGGGGGTTTTGCATCTCTGATCCGATGTGACTGCAGGTCCAACAATATCACACGTGATTGCTTTCTATGGGGGGTTGTTCCATGGCACTTGTGCAGTGAATCTAAAGTGACTCCTCATTCTGATGAATTTGGTAACAAGCGAATTCACAGAAGTTGCTTCCAAGCTCGCTTCGATTTTACTCCGAATTGGTCTGGTGTGAAATGCAACTTTGCTTCCGTCCTGGTACACCCCCTCAAATCTCCAAGGTCCCACATTTCCCATGATGCGGCACTGCAATTTTGCCCCATTTTCTTCCCGTGCTCGGAAGGGTACATTTAGATGTAGATGACAGGGATGAAAGGAATGAAACAGGAGGCTGGAGGGAGAGGTGGGAGCAAAGGAGGGGGCCACCAGAGACTGGGGCGGAGGCTCCTACTCCCAGAATTCCATAGCACTGAGCCAGGACAGTTAAAGTGGAGTCAAACCAGATTATCTCCCTAGTGCAGATGCAACCTAAGAGAAGGCAACTGTTACAAAGGGAAGGAGAGCATGGAGAATAGTTATAATAATTATAATAAAAATTGTTTTTAAAATAATAATAATAATCTGTTTTTAAAATAACAAGCACAATAACATTAAAAATAAGTTATTAGTTTGGTGAGGCACCAGAGCTCTCTGGCAGAGAAGGCTCAATGTCTCACGACACTACAGTTCCCAGAACGACTAGACTAACTGCGCAATGACTAGAGCGCTGCTGGCGGAAACATCAGTGCATATCTGATAAGACACTCCATGAAAACATGTTATGTTCCTATGGAGTGGCAATCGATGCAGCAAAGAATTCATTCTGTGTTGCATGATTTGCATCGGCGGAGTCTCGCCCAGCAGAGCTGTTCAGGGTGGTTAAGGAATTAACTCAACTGCCGGCCACCCTGAACCCCTTACTAGAACCAACTATAGCCTGCTGCGACGCTTTCAATGACTTTTTCACAGATAAAATGTCTCAGAGAAGGACTGATCTTGACACCGGCTTTTTGACAGAATCAATAGGAGAGGTAACCAGTGACTCTGGAAACAAGATTAAACTGGATCATTTTGAGTTTGTAAATACCGCTGACGTGGACTAGCTCCTTGGAAGTGTAAGGAAGATGACATGTCCCCTTGACCACTGCTCATCTTGGTTGATCGTCCAGGGAGGAAATGCAATAAAAACCTCATTACATCTTATAATTAATGCATCCTTTCGGGAGGATATATTTCCATCCACTGTAAAACTGGCAATAGTGAAACCACTACTGAAGAAACCCTTCCTAGACCTCCTGCTGAGGAATAACTACAGACCGGTCTCCTTATTACCATTCTTGGGCAAGGTGATCGAGAGGGCAGTCGCCTTCCAACTCCAAGCTGTCTTGGATGAAACCGATTATCTGGACCCATTTCAAACTGGCTTCAGAGCGGGATACGGAGTTGAGACTGCCATGGTCACCTTAGTTGATGATCTCCATCTGGGCATCGACAGTGTGACCCTGTTGGTGCTCTTGGACATCTCAGTGGCCTTCGATACCATCAACCATGGTATCCTTCTGGAGCGCCTGAGAGAGTTAGGCATTGGGGGCACTGCGCTCCAGTGGCTACGATCCTACCTCTTGGGAAGGTTCCAGATGGTGAGGCTGGGGAACAGCTGCTCTCACAAAAAAGAGCTGACATCTGGCGTCCCTCAGGGTGCCATCCTGTCTCCCATGCTGTTTAACATTTACATGAAGCTGCTGGGACAGATCATCTGGAAACATGGAGCACGATGTTATCAGTATGCTGATGACACTCAGATCTATCTCTCCATGAATCCAGCTGACACAGTGACTAAGGAAGGCATGCCTGGGGTCAGTAATGGGCTGGATGAGGGAAAACAAACTCAGGCTGAATCCAGAGAAAACAGAGGTACTCGTGATAGGTATCTCACGTCCAGACATGGAGATTTGCCATCCATTCCTGAACGGGGTCACATTTCCCCTAAAGGACAAAGTTCGCAGTTTGGGAGTACTCCTGGACTAATCTCTACAGCTATCATCTCAAGTAGATGCGATGACCAGGAGTGCTTGGTACCAGCTTCGGCTGATACGCCAACTGCGTCCCTGTCTGGACCGAAAAGACCTAGAAACTGTAGTACACACACTGGTGACCTCTTGTTTAGATTTCTGTAATGCGCTCTATGGGGCTACCTTTGTACCAAGTTTGGAATCTTCAGTTAGTCCAAAATGCCGCAGCCCGATTGGTCACTAGAACCTCAAGGTCAGACCACATAACACCGGTATTAAAATCTTTATACTGGCTGTCAATTAGCTTCCGGACGCAATAAAAAGTGTTGGTTATCACCTTTAAAGCACTACATAGCTTGGGCCCAAGTTACTTGAGGGAACGCCTCTCCCTACATAATCCGCCCCGCACTCTCAGAACAAATGGGAAGTATTTACTTAATTTGTTTTATTATTGAGCATCCCAAAGTGAGATTAACAACTATTCACCAAAGAGCATTTACGGCTATGGTCCCCATGCATTGGAATAATCTTCCGGAAGAGATTCAATTTATCCCTACTTTGGATGCCTTCAAGAAGGCACTGAAAACTTACCTCTTCCGACAAGCATACCCCCCTGATTCTTTATAAAGAAAACCACTCTCAAATAAAAGTTTACCTCAGGATAATCCTCACGATTTGCACACTGTATGTTTTTAGATAGAATATTGTTTTTATACTCTGATTTTAAATAATTTGTTATTAGAATTGTTATGTACTGTTGAATTATATACTCTATCTGTAATCCCGCTTCGTTCCATAGGGAGAGGCGGGAAAACATAAATAACTTATTATTAATTCTATGGCAACCCTAGCACGTAACCGCAGCGTTGTAATGGCAGCACCCTGTCTACATGGGCACCACCATTATGACGTCATGGCCACGCCACCTCAAAATGGAGCAGCGCGGGCATGATGCCCGTGTGCCGCTGCAGGGTGCTTGTGGCGCCCTTTCAGCAGCGCCAGAAGGAGCTCCACAGCGGAGTTCCTTCCACCACTTGTATCACTGACGCAGCCTTTACACGGCTGCACCAGCGATACAAAAGAGAAAGGGCTCGGCCCCTTTCTCTGTCTCCCCGCCACTGTTAGGGTGTCCGTGGGACATGAAGCCCCAAGGACACCCCTTTCCAGGCTGCAGGGAAGCAGCTTTTTGCCGCTTCCCTGAGGCCTGGAAAAGCAGTGGATCGGGGCCTCTAGGGCTGATGCTGTGACCGCTGAGGCCCCAATCCGTTGGGGAAAGGGGCGGGTGCAGGCTGCTCCAAAGGGGCGGTCTGTATCCCGCCTACATTTACTTTTTCAGCACATATCCACACTGTTGAGAGCCAACGTGGAGTAGTGGTTTCAGCATTGGACTAGGACTCTGGAGACCAGGGTTTGAAGCCTGGGTAAATCACGCTCTCTCAACCACAGAAGATGGCAATGGTGTACTCCCTCTGAAGAAATGTGCTAAGAATAAGTTGAAAATAACTTGAAGGCACACAACAACAGCAACATCCACAACAGTAGTTTGACACCACTTTAATTTCCATAACTCTATCCTACAGAATCCTGGAATGTGTAGTTTGGTGAGGCACCAGAACTCTCTCACAGAGCAGGCGGGATGCCACACCAAACTATTTATAATTTATAAATGATTAATTCCAGGATTCTGTAGGATAGAGTTATGGCAATTAAAGTGGTGTCAAACTGCTTTAATTCTATAGTGTAGGTACACCCTCTGATGAAGCACTGAATTTCTATGTAGTGTCAGCACATGTGTGGAAGTTGAAAGGTCTGGTTTTACCTGGCACAATACCTAAAATTATCTCCAGACTATACAGTGCAGAGGCTTCTTATGAGAAATACTGTACTCTGTATACAAAGGAGACTTTGGCCTTAAAAGAACAAAGACAGAACCATATTTTGAAAGAAGCTGCTAATAATGAAGAAAAATATGAATTCGGCTTCTCAGGAAAAGCCTGCCTGGCATGAGAGACCCTATCAGGAGCACTGCAGTAGTCAATATAGCCCCTTGCCACATAGGAGCTTGCAATCCCAAAACCATGGACAATTAGTGCCATTGGTATCACTGTAGTGCATTACTGTTCTGCCCCTAACAAACTATAATGGGTTTGAGAAAGGTTGACTAAACTAGAGAGCAGATTAGCTATCTTGAGGAAAGAATCACTTTCTTTTTTTGTCTCTGACATTTATACCTTTTCTGTCATTAAAAAATGGCATTTTAATACAGTTAAACACTAAACATTGGCAGGAAAAGGGCAACATATTTAAAACATTTGTACATGTACAGGCCAGGATCCAGTGCTCTATATCTTCTGCTTTCTGCTGCTTCTGCCAAAGGAATCAGGAGCCTACCTTTTCACCAGCAGCCTACCTTATGTCCAAAAAACCTGTTACTGGAGACTGGTGTTCCTGCTAGATCAGGGTTTTGTCACCATGGAAGGCTGCAGGTAGGAAGGGGAAGAATGTCCCAGCTCTCCTGGTGAAGGCAGAGAAATGCAGAGGAAGTATGCTATTAAATCCCAACCACCAGGAGGTAAAAATTGCAAATGAATGACAATAGAAAGCCATCTGGATAAGAGAGTAGGTCATGAGGCGGAAGAGGCTTTTCTTCAAAATGAAATGGCTGAACTTTATAAATTCCATCATCATTTCTTTTTTCCGTATGTAGATTTATTTGTTTCTCTTTGTTGCAATGAATGTGTTTTACATCTTTCCTCCACATGTGCAAACAAGTCACGGGATTGAGCCCTTGAAATGGAGAATTATGTCCTGATTCGACATGCCAAGTTTCACTGGGATATCTCAATGTTCAAGAGAGAGAAAGCATGCCAGATAAAGAAACAAACCAACAGAAATTGTCAAACAGGAAGTCAGTTAAGCTTGGGCCTCCCTCCACTACACAATAAACTGCATTACAGCAAAGGACGTATAAGAAGAAGAGCAGGGAATTTGCAGTTTTATACTCGATAACCACTTTAGCATTGTCTCGTGCTGATAATCAGCTCTCTTGTCAACTTCAAACCTAAAGGAAGCTAGACAATACTGATTGGTCTGAGAAGAGTCATGAACTAGCTCATGTTTAATAATCCAATACATTTATCATCTTCTTCATTTGAATGGGATCACCGGCATTAGTTGTGTTCATTACCTGGTTTATTATATTAATTTAGCCAGATTCTAAATGCTGACTGGATATATAAACAGAGTGGCTTTCTCCCATTATCTTTACTCCCTGTCAGTCACACATTCCACATTGTATGTAGCAATCAAATGAGTACCATATATACTCAACTATAAGATAAATAAGTCAAGGGCAAGTTTTGGGGCCAAAACTGTGAATTTTAATATGACCTGTGAATAAGTCGAAGGTATTCTCTGTCCCTTGCCTCAGTTTCTCTGTAAAGATCTCTGGCTATAAGGGAAGAGTGAGCACTTCTTTTAGGAGCTTTATAAGCAGTATTACCATATTGTCCCATGTATGTCAACCCAGGATTTTGGAGTCCATTTTGGGACATAAATTTCTTGATGTATAGTTGGGTATATATGGTAGATCCAAAGGAAAAAATACACATATGTACAGAGAGATCTCTGGAGAAAGAGACATACACATTGTTATCATTGCTCTATATTAGCCTTCCCTGACTTGGGCTGTATCTATGCTGAAGAATGAATGCAATTTGATGCCACTTCAACTGCCATGCCTCAGTACTATGGAATTCTGCAATCTGTAGTTTTGTGAGATATTTAGGCCCCATACAGACTGCCAAAATAAAGCTGCTTCAGGTCACTTTGGAGGTATGCTGTTAAAATGATGCATGTGTCCTAAGAGTCCGAAAGCTTTGCCAAAGCTGCCCTCATGTCCTTAGCAGCTTTATTTTGGCCTGTCTGTATGGGGCCTAAGTCTTTTTCTTTCAGACAGCCTAGGCTTCCATAGGATGGAGCCATGACACTTCAAGGAGTGTTAAACTGCATTAATTCTGCAGTGTGGAAAGCTAGAATCACTCCTGCGAAATAAAAATAATGGGCAACTGTAACCCTGTGTGACATTTTGAAATGTGCCTAGCAACCCAAGTGCTAGCTGGAGATAGTGGGGAACACCATGAAGGGCTGAAGATGGCAGGAAGTAAAGGGGTGTTTGGTCTGTGCTGTAGGTATGCTTTGCATAGCTTTTGTTTGCTTTTGGTGTGGTATGTGTGTTGCTACTATGTATGAATGTGATGCTTTGGTTTTTTGTGGTGCTGAAAAGTATATGTTTTGTTTTGGGAATAGGATTACTAGGTCAGGACTTTCTCAGGCCCTGAGATTTCTGGACCAAACCTGACACCTAGGGATAACATATCTCAGAGAGTGGGCCCTGGTGATATTATAATGGACAGCCCCTACCAATGTCATTAAGCATCAACCATGGCTAAAGAGAGCAGGTCAAAAAATACAACCACTCTGCCAATTGAGGTAATATATGCATACTCATTTGTCAAGGCAGCACTCTATTATCCTGAGATATCCAAAGATGACTGGAAGAAAGGATCCAGTCCTGGAGAGAGGCTTGCCTGGTTATGTCTATTAGACATTTTGGCTGTGTGGGTTTCACTGAGCATTACCAGTATGCCTTCCATCATGAAATGGGGTTGTTATCATGATTTGTGGAGGCAAACACATGGGCGGGATACAAACCGCCGCTTTGCAGCGGTCTGCCACCGCCGCCGGTTAGTCCGCGGGGGAGCCGGAGCCTCCACACGGCGCGGCTCCCGTGCAGACAGAAAAAGAAGCTCCAAAATGGAGCTTCTTTTTGAGTCGTATTTGCGACGTAGCGAGGCACCAGGGGCGCACTCGCTACGTCACAAAGGACGCGACACGTACGGACGCTCAGCGTCCGATACGCAAAGATGGCACCGGCCATGTAGAAGGGCCGGCGCCATCTTATACGGACAGAGTCCGTATTAGGCCCAGGGGCGTCTAGAAGAGACGCCCCTTTTTTAAAATGGGACGTCCTCCGGACGTCCCAAATGCCGGTCTAGAAAGCCTCAGGGTCTGGAATTTTGGGCTCTTTTCCTATCTTTGCCTTGTACTCAGGTTTTTAGTCAAGTTACTTTTCTTTGTTTTTTGTGAAACAGAAGGTTTCAAAGAATGCTTTCACATTTTGGAGCTCAAGCCCTACATCTGATAATTCAAGTTCTTAGACAAATTATTTTAATGTTAGCCTTATTATTGGGACTTTTGGAAAGTGTGTTGTGACTGGTCATGTCTTAATATTGCAGCCATTTTGTGAGAATGCTCTCTCTCAAAATTCCAGTTGTGCCCATTAGTCCACAACAGTTGGAGTCCCCTGCTTTAGACCTTTCTTCTCACATTTTTCTTGGTGAAATGCTTTTAATTTTCCCCTGAAGATTTTTTTAATCCATCTCATGTTTTTCTGATTGTTCTCTTTCCTACTCCATCTATCATATTTGATAAGATTCTTCTACAGCAGCATTTTGGGTCCAAAAAAATATTTCAACGTGTAACTTACAGATTTCCGCTAGAACAAATCAAACGTCAGGAATACTGGGCTTGTCATTACTTATAGATGCTCCAGATCCCTGGCAAAACACTCAGATCCCTGCCCTCTAATAAATTCTTTATGGAAGATAGACCTTTGTAGGTCTTGAGCAACACATTTAGAAGTCTGACTTTAGTCCACAGGCTTCAGTCCAATATTTAGATTCTCTTTGCAGTCATTGATTCATTTCCGCATATATAAAACTGGGATGGAGCCATGACAGTTAAAGCGTAGTTGGATTACATTATTTCTGCACTACAGATACAGCCTATATTTATTAGACAGAATATGGAATGCACAGTATGTTCAGTTCTGAAGTATGCAAAATGAATATACAGTCAGTCCTCCTCCATAACCATGGAGTTTTTATCCACAGATTCAAGCATCCATGACTTGAAAATATTATATATATATTCCCAAATACAAAGCTTGATTTTGTCATTTTATATAAGGGACAACATTTTACTATGCCATTTTATTTAATGGGATTTGAGCATCCACAGATTTTGGTATCCACGAGGGATCCTGGAACTAAATAAATAAAATAATAAAATATTTATTTATATCCCACCTCTCTCTTCTGGGATATAAACCCCTGTGGATACCAAAGGTCCACTGTAGGTGATCTTTGGCGCTGGTGTTGACCTGTAAAACTCTAAATGTCTTCAGAACAGGATATCTAAAAAACCTGCCTCCTCCCATATGAGCCTGCCTAAAATTTGAGATCCTCAGAGGAAGACCTGTTGTGTGTCCCAACACTTCATGCAGTTAGGTTGGAGCTACATGTAACAGGGTTTTCTCTGTAGCAGTGCCTCACCTGTGGAACTCTCTATCCAAGGAAGTTAGCCTGGTCCATCTCTTTTAAGCTTCTGGAAGGTAGCCAAAACAGTGCTGTTATGCATGTCATTCAGTGTTTGAAATTTGTTTTAACTGTTTGGAAACTGGATGCTAGGATTGTTTGAGACTGCTTTTAAGAGTTTTTAAAGAGTATTTTAATGTGTTTTTAATTTTTTTAATCTTTGTATTGTTTTAATTGGTTTTTATTCATTCATTTCCTCAGGAGCCCTTGTGGGCTTGGAAATAATACAGAAATAATTTAGATGATGATGATGATGATGTGCTGTACACCGAATACTCTATTTCATTGTGTATGGCCATGTAGCTGTAGTGAAAGCATCTTCATCCCAGAGGAATTTAACTCAAGTTTTAATTTGTGCCAGTGTCAATTATCCATCTTTATAATTTAACTGACAGTCTTGCTGAAATGCCAGATCCTGGTTTTTCAGTATCCCTAGAAGATTCACTGGTTGGGACATGCTCTGATGTCATTTGCACATAAATATGCCATTTCACTCCAGATGTTCACAAAAAAAGTTCCATGCAACAAAGAGAGAAAAATTAAACAGATCTAACCTTTTGCTTTTGAAACATATCACTTTCTTCTGGAGAGATTTCCCCTTGAAATGTGATTGTTTATTTAACATCGTCTCTGGCTACGGCTGGAAACTTGCTATTTCAACACAGGAATTTCTCTCAGTGAAATATATTAAATAAACACAACCCAAGTGTCTGTTTATGTCAGCGCTATTAACTGCTGATGTTGAAGTAGAGCCATTATACCCGGTTTTCCTCTCAACAACCATTTGTCACTGATTTCTGTTAGAAATATGCTTCCCTTTGATTGAACGATGGAAAGTTTTGAGCTGTTAATTGTTGACTGTTTGGTTAATTGCTGCTGTTATTGCAAATTCCATCCAGTAATTACTGCTTGTTTCAGCTGCTAATGTTCTCATGTAAGGAAATATAACCCACCCAAAAAATCACAGCTCCAGAGACCCAGCAAAGTTTTATTTCCCCTTCAGTAAGTTAGTCTATTGTGATGAAATCATTCTACAATCAACTTTTAAGTTAGCGCTTCAGACCATAAACAAAGAAAGGAGGAACTCCACACATGCAAACTGTCAAGCGCCTTCAGCGGTAATGCTTTTCAGTCCATCTGAAGATGGAAGAAAGAGAGCTTGGGTGTTAATTTCCTTCTAAGCAAGGTTGCTTAATTAAAAGCACTGACATTTTTATCTTTTCAAACTTTCATCCACATGGATGGGACTTTATTTATTAATTTATATCCTGCCTTTCTCCCAAGCAAGGTGCACACTGGCTTACAACTATATTTCCAGGGTGTCACACTTTGGTCTAATCTGCACTGCAGAAGTAATTCAGTTGGACTCCGTTTTAACTGCCACAACTCAATGCTAAGGAATCTTGTGATTTGTAATTTATTGTGGCTCTATGAATAAGAAAACTAAGTAACTGACATAACTAAAACTCCAGAATTTCTTTGTTGCAGAATTCACACAGAACTAAATCTGCAAGGCAGGTCCTTTATCATACTGTCACTTTAAGTGTTTTAAACAGTGTTCCTGAGTTTCAGCTACTTGTGTACACATGTACTGTTTAGCTATTCCTAGACATGCATTCCATATACATCACCTTCAAGAAAATATGTTTTTGGAAATAAGGTCTGTTTATATACCTAGCACATTTTCATATCCTATGTACTTCTCTTTTACCCCTTATTTCCTCCTTTTCTTTCCCACCCCTGCCCCATTTTTGTATTTTCACATTTAACAATCCAATAAAAAGGTGCTTTTTTATATATACAAAATTACTGGGGCAAAAATTGATTTGTCCCAACAAATCTAATGTTTTTTACTGCCAGTAGAATTTTGTGGGAATGAAGGGGTAGCCAATGTAATGTATTGGGATATTTTAAAAAATGTCCCATGCCCATTTATTTATTTATTTGGCAAGCCATGAGGCTAAGTGACAGAAATTACATAATTTTGGTTGTCAGAAGGTTGGCCCCTTGTGATGGTGAAGACACTGAATTTCTCAGTAGATTTAAGAAATACAAAACCTATAAAATTAACCCTAAGCCTAACACTACTGTTAATGTACAATACATTGGAGTTCCCATTGAGTCAATAAAGTATCCTACAACTCATACAACGTAAGACATTTTAAGAACAAAAAATGAGGGTTGATTTAAAAAGTGATCCAGTCTGATTTAGGACTGTGGAAATAACTTCCCATGATGCACAGATTCTAAGGCTCCAACTGGATGTTCAAGAGCATCCCCTAGGAGTAACTATATTTAAACTGTACTAGGCTTAAATATTTAAAAAGACAATTGATTTTCTTGTGCACTGAGAAAGTTCTTCCTTTCCTCTCCCTGTGCTTGTTGCCTTCTCACTTTTCTCTCCTGACTTATGATTTAGGGCCAATAGTTCTGAGGCCCTATTGCACTGCACAATTATGGCACTATGAATCCACATTATTTGTCAAGGCTGCAGCCTATGGAGTCCTGGGACTTCCAGTTTAGGGAAGAGCATTTTGATTGTCTTACCAATCTACAAACCCCAGGATTCCATAGGATGTTGCCATGGCAGTTAAAACATAGTGCTGTAATTGTGTAGTGTGAAATGGTCTCTGGTAAATTGGTGGGCTAATCTATTTCTTGATTTCATGCCATGTAATATCTTGTAATGGTTGTTACTGATCCTCTGTCCAGTCATGCCCTAAATATATCAGGTTTTTGCTGATGTTGCTTGGGCAATCTGCTCAATGGAATACCAAAACTAGAAATATCAGTGCTGCCATTCTCCAAATTAACTTACAAATCATCTGCTGCTGACGAAGGGTTGCATACAGGATCTCAAATTCTCAACTATAAATTCAAGAAATGATAGAAAATATAGGGTGCTATTATTGTTATCATACTGGCCCACAAATGCTAACCATCACATCCAGCTAGCAAAGGATCATATTTGGCATTTACCAATGTTCCTGGACATTCTACTAGGGCAGGCTCTCAAATTGTCAACCATAATTTCAAGAAATGATAGAAAAGATGGGTTGCTATTATCATTATCCATTCCACTAGGAGAGCCTCCAAGTATTTGAAGCCTCCATTTTCATCATATCAAGCCCCCATCGCTCATGGTGTAGGATGATAGAAGCTGTAATTCAAATTGTCTGGAGACAACAGTTGAGGAAGTATCCTCAAGAGTGATGACAGAATATAATTGCTAAAACTGTATTTTCTCATCTCTTTGCTGCATCCTCCTGCCTTCTTTCACACACTCTTAAACTTCACAGGGATCCCAGGAAGAGGAGAAAAAGAGGAAAGGTCTCTTTCACATGACACAGTTATAACACTTTGACAACACTTTAATTCCCATGGTTGCATCCCATAGATTTCTAAGATTTTTGGTTTAGTGAGGCAGTAGTATCTCCTGGCAGAGAATCCTAAATACTACAAGAAACAACATGATAGAGCCATGTTGTGTATTGTAAAAGAAACCTAAGAATGATGTTTCTTTTTGTTAAAAAAATTAAATGAATATAACAAAATTCCACAGAAGAAAATAAAATGTAGACTGTCAGCATTCCTTAACAAAATATATAATCAATGCGCACACACACACACACACTTTTTTATTTTTATTTTTTGTAGCTTTCAGGTTAAGATGCCATTCCAGAGACCAATATGAGAAGCAGGTGACTCTAGATTTCCCTGTTTCTGTTAATAAAAGAAATAAATAGAAACCAATCTATAATGAAGGAGTCATTATGAACCCTGTGATGACTCCTTTATTACAGGTTGATTTCCATTTATTTATTTCATTAATAGAAATAAGTTGAGTTATGACCCTGTTGTATCAGTTTTTCCATGAGAGCAAAAGACCACAACCTTTCATACCAACAGTCAAAAGTGAAATTGTGTAAAGCCTTTCCAATTTTGAACAATCACCATACAAGCTGCTATACAGAAACAAATGAGACTAGTTTCTTTTACTAATACATTTTTTGTTCTCTTCTATAAACAAAAGGTGTAAACCTAGTGCTACTGAAACTGTAATTTTTATTTATGTATTTATTCCATTTAATTGAAAACCTCCATTCAAATGATGGGTGTATTTTTAGGTCAGCATTGGAAAAGAAAGGCAGGCAGAACTTGCCCTCTTGCCTTCTAAGTCTCTGTCAACAGAAGGATGAGCTTCCCCAAGAATGATCCAAGGTGCTCATACCAAGCAATGCCAGTCTGGTTATCTCATTCATCAGTCATTGGAATGTAGGAGAATAGAATTGAATTAGAACAAGCAGGGAAGTTCATCAGCAACAATTGCCAAGTTACTTAGCCATTATCCTTGATCTGTCAAAGGAGCATTTTGTTCCTTTGAAACCACTGTATTTTCCTCACAAGTAAAGGTATTTGGAAGCAGTCTCTCAATATTTTAATCACTTCCAATGATGAGTGGACTCACATTTCAAAGGACTTCATGGAACAACTCTCCTTGCTCCTCAAGCACAACATGAAACCATGGGACATGGAACAAATAGACAGGGCCAAATTCTGCCTGTAAATTTGCTTTTAGAAAGTAATGTGTTACTGTTATATATCCAAGCCTCCCACCTTGCCCCCAGTAGGTCATTACCATGAAGGTAATTTTTTAAAGTAATACTGTTCCTGTTTTGCAAAAGAAAATAAAAGTAGTTACTTTTGGTTATTTTATTTTTTTTTAAAAAAAACAACAACCCTGAATCCTACAAAATGTCTGTGGTGCAGAAGACATTCTTCTCTTGATCATCATTTTCATCTCAGCACCCACAACAAACCACAAGGCAGCATGACGAGGCACAGTACAAGTCAGTACTTGGACTATGTGATATCCCTTCTTCATCAGATAGTGAGCTCACTCACCCATAACTATAAAAAGAACAAGAACATATGGTTATACCACAAAAGGAATGAGATTATCCCTTGATAACCTACAACTGTAATGTAATATAGTTATACAATAGAATCTGGGGGAAGAAACTAATGCCAGGTAGCTAGTCATTTATAACTAGTCAGTTCCACAATCTGGAGATACTGAAGTGGAGAAAGATCATTTAAATCATGAACTCACCCCATTGGTTAAGTGGGGAAAGGAAAATACGAGTGGACCATAAGCAGAACTGTACTCAGAAAATATGGACAAGACAGTATGTCCTGTTCTGGTATCGAGGGCTGCCAAGGAGATGGATCACACCATGGCTTTCATTCTAGGAAGAAAGGCCATTGAAATATTTGCTTTGAATCATTTACTCACCCCATTCTAAGAATTATAGGAGATGGGCTAGGCTTCTAGGAAACACAGCAAACACAGGCCTTTGTTGCCAGCACAGATGAGAAGCATCACTGCTTCCAAACAATGAAATATTCAGGCCATTTGCAAAGCTGGCTGACTTGAACTTGGAAACCTGTCATGCTGCTTTCTGGAGTTAGCAATGCTAGCTAGGACCTCCTTGTCCATAGTTGTTTAAGGAGGAGGAGAATGTGCCGCATGAGTGACAGTGAGCAAACCAAATGTAATGATTGTGGCAGATCCATTCTTTGACCTCGGCACCTCTCTCTCTCTCTCTCTCTCTCTCTCTCTCTGTAGGGTTTTTGTTTTATTTTGTTGTGCAATGTCTTGGATTCACTCTAGATATTCTAGTTTTACTGTGTGTGTGGGAAGGCAAGGACTGTAGCATTGAACAGATGGAAAATTCAAATTAGGGGACTATCATATTTGAAAGGATGGATCATATATGGTTTTTGTTAATGCCTTCTTATTCACATGACACATGCCTCCTTCTGACCAATCCAATCTTTATTCTCATCCCAAACAGCTCTAATTTCATTCCAGGAAAAATTCTGGGAATTTAAACTACTCAGGCCATTATTCTTTTTTCTCAATGCATTTCCCAGTCCCACAACTAACCTGCTTTTATTGTGGGTGTGTCATTTCCAGTGTTGATCTGCTGGTGACAGAAGAAAAGTGTGTCCTCCCTCCTCAGCTACTCCCTAGCTATTCCCAGAACTGTCTTTTTCAAACCTTCCCATCTAGTATCAAATTGATTTCTGGTCAAAGAGAAATCACTGCACCTCCAACTGTGGAGCAACTGATTGCATACCTTGTAGTAATGGCCCCGCTTTCTTTTCTGTTGTGGCTGCATAATGCCATGTACATAGAATGAGCTTGCTTTCTGCCACTCCAGAAGCTTGAACGTGAACTAATGGATTCAAATTAGAAAAAAAGAGACTCTACCTAAATATTAGGAATATTTTTTTCATTATAAGAGCTATTTGACTGTGGAATAGATTACCTTGGAGAGTGATGGGCTCTCTTTTGGAGGTCTTTAAGCAGAGGTTGGATGGACATCTTTCAGGAGTGCTTTAGTTATGCATCACAGGAAACTGAGCTAGATAGCCCTTGTGGTCACATCCAACTCAACATTCTATGGTCTTGCATAGTGGAACTTTTTACCTCATTGCAATACCCACAAGTTTTGGATTTCGATGGCTATTCATATAGTCTGCTTATAAAGGTCCTTCCTGGGGAGCAGCCCACTCCATGCGTCTGAGGAACAAGACCAAGTCTATGGAAGCCTATGCTACAACTTCTTTCGTACAGTTAGTCGCAAAGGTGCTATACTGATGCAGACAAATATCCCAAGACCCTATAGTGCCCCTCAAATATTGTCAGCTCTCCTTATCCATGGACTGTTTATCCATGGATTCAAGCACCAATGGCTTGAAAATATTTTTTAAAAATATAAATTCTAAAAAACAAACCTTGATTTTGCCATTTAATATAAGGGACACCATTTTACTATGCCATTACATTTAATAGGATTTGAGCATCCACAGATTTTTGTATCCATGGTGGGTCCTGGACCCAAACCCCAGTGGATACCAATGGCCCATTGTACTCTGTTTTCTTCTGCAGTCTCTCTCTCTCTCTCCAAATTTTGACAGGAAAACACTTCCTGTGATATTTTGAGAGGAACAGAAGAGAAAAATAAATGTATTTGGATTTGCTATTACAGGATACATCTTCAGAGAGTCTCAGGAGAGGGGAATTGACCCTGCCCCTCACATAGTTGCCCATCTCTGTTTTAAAAATTCCTACAGAGAAGGAACTGTAGAATAATAATGACATTACATTATTATTCTATTATACATGTAGGGGCCATGCACAATTGAGATGAAAGGTCGTTCCAAAACTGCCATAATGGACAGGTTTTCCTCATCAATGAAAAGGAACACAATCTAATGGCTCTTGGCAGACGCAGCAGCTATCAGTCAGAGGTGGTGATGTGCAATAAGTATCACCAAAGCTGTTTTCTAGGTCTAATCAAAGTTGAAAAGCCACATGTAGTAAATCAGGAGTGGACAATGTGATACCTGAGTCCACAGACACTTCATATTGCCCCTTGTCCTCCACAGGAAGAAAATAAATCATTGAAAGTTGTCCGTTACAAATGCCTTGTGAGGGAGGGATTTGCCATTTAAAAATATTTCATGGAAGGGGACAGCTTTGTTTCAGACCTAAAATATCGTTTTGTAGACACACCCGAAGTTACCATGAAGTTACCATTAATGAAAGTGTATGTAAAATTAACTTCCCAACATGAGGAGGAAGAACAAACATCAGGGAGCTTTTTATTTACAAATTGTGTTCAAAATGCTAAATGAAAAATAAGTACAGTATATTTGAAAATGTACACAAAGACATTAATCAATGGGGAAAGTCTGTACAAATGTGTACATGAGAGGTACCAAAAAACTACAAATTCCCCATTTACTTCATGGAAAAGTGCAACAACAATTAAATGGGCAGACAGTCACATTCCCATTGAAAGTCTCCTCCAAGGTGGTTTCACACAACATCATTTTCCAGTCAGTGTTGTAAACACATAGATACAATGAGTCTGGAAAATTTGACCTAGTGCAGATAGCAGTCTGACCAAAATTTGGCAAAGAAGATTCAGAAACAGCTTGAAGACCAATATGCCCTCTTTGTGATATTATTAACCCATACCAGGTCAGAGAAGTCTAAAAGGGCATTGTGCAGTAGGTCCTTGATATCAGCTGGGGTTTGGTTCCATGCCCCAATGGATACCAAAATCCATGGATGCTCAAGTCCTGTTAAATCCAATGGCACAGTGAAAGGTTGTCCTTCATATAAAATAGCAAAATCAAGGTTTGCTTGATTTTGGAATATTTCTGGAATATTTCAAGCCATGGATATGGAGGACAGGCTGTATCTTGGTTTTTATCTACATCTAGATTTTCCCTTAATGGGTTTGATCAAGTTACCAGGGGAGGGAAAGTGCAGTCCATGAGCCACATGCGGCCACATGGCTTTTTAAAAAGGCTCTTAGTATCATCCCCTTGCACACAGAGAGACAGTGTACCCAAACCTGTTCAGTATTTTGTACTTAAACCACACATCCATAAAAGTAACAAAATGTTATTGTTGCACTGTAAAAGGAATGAATTTGGGTGTCCCCCCATCATATATATATATATATATATATAGAGAGAGAGAGAGAGAGAGAGAGAGAGCACTAAAAATACTTCCCACATTCTGTGGGGTGTAGGGACAAATTGACCATGTGTGCGCATGTGCACACATGCATGCATGCATGCGCGCGCACACACAGGCAGCCATTTTAGGCCCAAGTAAGGTCTTTTTCTAACCAGGAAGCAAACAAACTTAATTACCAGTTTACTCTCCAGGTATATAAGGGGCTCTCTTGAAACAGCTGGGATGAAAGATATGAACATCAGAGTTGTGAGAAACCTTTTTATAGCATAAATATATATTTTAAAAATCAGGGATGTGGAGCTGTGAATCCCTCCAGCTCCTGACAATCACCAACCCCTGCTTTAACCAATTTCATGAAGTTACAATCCAAATAACTGGAATGGGAAGTGCTAAGCTCTTTAGATACTGAAAAGACATTATTAATGTTGAAACTGACAATGGGTATGTTTTGATGGAAAATACATAGACATTCCAGGGTAAATTTTAAAGGCACTGCAAAAGTCTTTACGATTAGTCTGGAGATGAATGTATGTTTCTGTGCTAGGCAGAACTCATGTTACTTTCAGTTGGTGAGCACCACCTTTTTAAGTTGATCTACAAGAACCAGGTGTAGCTTTCTTTCTGAATTGATTACCTCAGTTATTTCAACTGGTTTTATGAAAGCAGAAGAAAAGATGAAGTGTTCCAAATTCTTGGGTGGCTGCCAGTTCTAGTGCCAACTCCATCATTAACAATTACAAATTGATGTTAGCTGTCAGCACAAGGAGATTGTGTGGCACAATGGAGAAGATTTATATTCCTTTGAAGCCAGTACTGATGGAATGGATTTAAATGAGCCTGAAAATGAGTCAAGATTTACTCGTTGTTTGAAGCACTTACAGTTATAGATCCAGGGAGGCATTCCAAAAATAACATGAAAAATGTTGCACTGAGACAGAAATATATATCGTATATTTCCTGAACAAAGAGGGGATTATGTTAAATTATCTTCATCAACTAAGATGCTGAATTATAGCCACCAATTTCCCCAAAAGATTTCAGGGGAGTTAGCAGCAATGCGTAAGGTCTTAACAGATTGTGAATCCTTAAAACAGAGGTGACCATTGGCAATGAATTATGGAAATGAGTTGTGACCATTGACAACAGCTTCCAGAAATGGGCAAGGGGAAAAAAGTACTTACTCAGAAATGTAAAAAGAAACAAAATGGGCACACATATTGAATTATTCCACCAAAGGTTCCTACCTGATAATTTTAAGAAGAAGCAAAGAGGATTCATTCAGGAAAGCAGGAGAAATCTATTTTGTTCATTTCTATGTCTTTTAAGTGATTTAATTCTTTTAAATTTTAATAATAATAATAATAATAATAATAATAATAGGATTTATTTATATATCGCCCAATCACTGGGAATCCGAGCAGTTTACAACAGAGGGGATAATAGATGGTTCCCTGCCCTCGGGTTTACAATCTAAAAGACACGACACAAAAGGAGAAGGGAATGGTGAAGGAGGGAGGGGATCAGGTCCAGCAGTTATTCTCTCCCTCTGAGGCCTGGACCAAGGCAGATGGACCGGAGGGAGGACTCTTCTTCTTCCAGGCAGACAGTTCAAGCTAGCCTGCCTCTCTCTCCCTCAAAATGGTGGATGAAGGGAGGGCTCTTCTTCTTCCAGGCAGACAGTTGGAGCTAGCCTGCCTCTCTCTCCCTCAAGATGGTGGATGAAGGGAGGGCTTGTTTTCAAAAACTGTGTTTTAATTGAATAGTACATTTAATGCTTTTAAAAAAAACCTGCATGCTTCATACTGTTTTAACTGCTCTGTTTCAATTTATGCTGTAAGCCACTTTGAATCCCATTTGGGAGAAAAGTGGACTATAAATAAATATATAAATAATATGTAAATAATAAAATAAATCTTGCATCACTCTCATGTCTCAATCCATGGCCTGGATCCTGTTGCTAGGTCCTTGTTGCTAGAATAAACCTATTGAGTCAGTGGTATCTTACCTATATAGTGATCAACAGTTGATTCAGTGAGGCTATAGTTGGTTCTAAGCAACATTATTTGGGCCTATATGTGATTATTCATGTGCTCTTAGAATACACAATGGGGCTATACAGACAAACAGGTAAACAAGAGGTAGGTGCGTGAGTGCGTATACGCTTTCAGGTCACCTGTCGACTTATAGTGACCCCATGAATTCCATAGGGTTTTCTTTGTTTTGGCGATTCCTTTTTCTGAAATAGACTAAAGCACCTGGTATTCATTGGTAGTCTCCTATTGAAGTAGTGGGCCTTTGGTATCCACTCGAGCTTGGTTCCAGGAACCCCATGGATACCAAAATTTGTGGTTGCTCAATTACTATTCGATACAATGGCACAGTGACATGATATCCCTTATATAAAATGGCAAAATCAAGATTTGCTTTTTGGAATTATATATATATTTAAAATATTTTCATAGATATGGAGAGCCAAATAGTAACCAGAGGTGACATTGCTTAGCTTCCCAAAGTCAATCAAGATCCAGTGCCTTTAGGGTATTTAGCACTTTCCAATGTGCCTGAGTGCACTAAATATATTCAGTAATTTCACTTGTTCTACTGAAATTGAAATGTTATTTTATTTATTTATTTAGGTATTTATACCCCGCCCTTCAGCCCTAATGGCTCTCAGGGCAGCTTACAATTATTATTTTTAATCAGACAGTTCCCTGCCCTCAGGCTTACAATCTAAAAGACACGACACAAAAGGAGAAGGGAATGTTGGAGGGAAAGGGGATGAGGTCCAGTGGTTCCTCTCTCCCTCTGAGGCCTGGACCAAGGCAGATGGATTGGAGGGAGGGCTCTTCCTTCTTCCAGGCTAGCCCTGATGGAGCTGGACCTGCCTGGTGAACTCCCTCTCAGGCACTTCATACTTAAGAACATTGGATGCTGCCCTATATTGAGTTAGACCTTTGTTCCATTGAGCCCATGTTTGTCAACTTTGACTTGAGGGTTGGTTATTCACATGTTTGTTTTGCAATATGACTATGTAAATCATCTCAATTACACATTCCCAATTTGTTGTTCACACTGTTTTTTTATTGAAACCACATCTCTGCAAGTTCTGTTGCTCACACATGTAAGCACTGCAAATAAAAATGGAGGCCATGATGTGGGTTTATTCGAAACATATTCAAAACATGAGGAATTTCATCCCAGTTTATACCAGGACTATCCACATGGGTTATTTGCACAGTTGACAGTGCAAATCTTTCAGGAACACTGAGGTGGGGGATGAGATTGGTTATCTCTGGTTTGCACGTTTTTTGGCAGACCTCCCAAGACTTAATCAGATACATTTGAAATTCATGTGAACAACACAGATTCAATCCACTTTCTACCAGGATTATTTACACTGTTTGAATAACCCCTCGCAGCAATGGCTCTCTAATAGCAGAGTTCTTACCTAGCCACTGGTTTTCACTCCCATCCATATACTAATCAGGTGCAATTTTGCAGAGCTCCCCAAATCAAACAAGATTAATGTATTTATGATAGTCTGAAAAGTTAATGTGAAAAACTGTCACTGTACGTGCATGTGTTTATGGGTACAAAAGGAGCCTTCTGAAGAATACTATATTAGAAAACTGTAAAGTTCATTTGATTTTCTACTTTGTGGTTACATAATTTGAGATGCAGCAAAATCAAGCCCTTAAGCAAATTAATGCCTTAACAACAATATTATTGAAAACCAAATAAAAGCGGTGATTGTGATTTTCTTTCAGTGAGAGAGGGGAAAAAATCCCTGAAATTTACTGAATGCCAAAACAGCTTGGACAAATAGTGGCTGTTTAGAAAAAAAAGAGGAAAAAAAGATGGAGTTGGATGGGTACGTGGAGAGAGAGGGAGAAAGACAATAAGGAAGAGTTCTGCTTGAAAATACCAATTGATAATTACTGAGCGAAGCAGATGGAATTCTGCAGAAGTTTTAGCATTGCTGCTGAAACCACAAGAGCAAATTCACTCCCTCATGTAACCCAGTTTTAGTTGGAGAAGACTCACACCATTTCACATCTGGCTCATCGTCTTATGCTCCCACTAAACAGTTCAACCCCTAGTCAAGAATTTCTTTCACACAACACTGTTCAGAAACTGAATCAGTGTTTCATGCTTTGCCACCAAATAACCAGAAATGTTTCAAGATATGCCGATTAGGAATGAAGCCACCAACGTCAGTGTTTCAAGTAAACCTTCCCTGCTGGCTTCAGCTGTCTCCAGCAGCCGGAGTTCAGAGGTTGAATTTGTAATTATAGTCTCAATAAATAAAAACAGAAAGCTAGAGATCAATTTACTGAAGGATGGGGACCTACAATAGCTCAAAGGAGTTAACATGAACATTGGTCTGAAGAACTGTCAGCATTAAAGACCAGCACTTTTGGATTTTATTTTATTTTTTTACTGCTTTCCACTTTTGAGACTTCATTTGTCCATAAACATCTGACCTTAGAATGGCAGCTTAGCAAGATGGAAAGAAAAAGGATCCAAGCCCTTTTTCTTAGAACTGGATGTTCTGAAGCACTGCCACAGGACATTGGGTCTGATATTCCAGAAAGAAACCAAATTAACTTTGGAAAGGAAGAAGTGGGTTACACCAAGTACAACCAATGGATTTTAATACTGACTTTCAATGAGCCATGTTAAAGCATTTCTATGTCTGGCTAAAACCCAACTGCTCAGAAATGTTCCTAATGTCTGGGAAGATGCTACCAACAGAAAAGAACTGGTGACTCTATGGAGCAAATCCAACTGGCCCTGTTATTCATAAAGCAAGGAAGAAGTAATGGAATAGCTATTTACATGTTTAAGAAGTATGTGGAAAAGAAGGTTGGATGAGTGATCTTGGGTGCCTGTTACACATCTATGGAAAACATACACCTTCACATAGCAATAGCAAGTATATTTTTTTACTGTTTACTGATGTACTGAGTGGTTTACAAAGTGTAAGCTAATTGCCTCCAACAAGCTGGGTACTCATTTTAATGGTTACAGAAGGATGCCAGGCTGAATCAGCCCAAAGCCCCTGTCTGGTACTGAACTCAAGAGCAGAATAAATCACAGTCACTGAAAAAGTAGCAGTTCTGTGAAAATCACAGTTTGGAGCTCAAGAGCAGAATGAATCACAGTGACTGAAAAAGTAGCAGTTCTGTGAAAATCACAGTTTGGAGCTCAAGAGCAGAATGAATCACAGTCACTGAAAATCACAGTTTGGCATTCAAGCCAGTCACAGTTCCAAACAGTGACTGAATATCTGTGAAAAAAGTAACATTTCTGTGATTCTATTCCATTCTCTGAGCAGGCATTTAACCACTATGTCACCAGGGCTCCTTTACATGGATGCATATATGGAGGAGCTAGCCCGAAATCACAAATCTCATTTCTCATCCTCACCCCATTTGAACATCTAGGGCCAAGCCTACATAATCCAGAGCTTGGCAGTAACCAGTTACCAATAGCTAGTTACTTGTGAGCAGATTCCTTTATCCAGTAATGAACATTACATTCTGTTTGTAATTTAACAAGGGATCATGTCATTATTTAGGCAATGTAATTGTACTTTTAAAATTATGTTTATAAGTAAAAAATAACTAAAGGCTATGGGCGAGATGCCCTCAATGAATAGTGGGGAAGGAATTTCACCCTGTTCAAGAGCTGGCTTGTACTGCTGTCTTCCGCTCCATTGTGGATGCTAAGGTACAAACCAGATGGATAGAAGTAAAGCATATTTTCTATCACATGGCAGTGGCTTGTGGGATTAAACTTTTTTTTAAAAAAAAAAATTAAAACCAGCAACTACCGAGTACCGAGGACGTGGACAAGCTTCTTGGCTGCGTGAAAAGGACAACATGTCCCCTCGACCCTTGCCCTTCTTGGTTGACCGTACAGGGAGGAGATGTTGTAAAAACTGCATTACATCGTATAGTAAATACATCTCTTCGGGAGGGCGGATTTCCATCGGCACTAAAACAGGCTATAGTAAAACCTTTACTGAAGAAACCCTCCCTAGACCCCCTGTTGAGGAGTAATTACAGGCCGGTCTCTTTATTACCATTCTTGGTCAAGGTGATCGAGAGGGCAGTCGTCTCTCAGCTCCAAGTTGTCTTTGATGAAACCAATTATCTGGACCCATTTCAAACTGGCTTCAGAGAGGGACACAGAGTTGAGACTGCCTTGGTCGCCTTAGTTGATGATCTCCGTCTGGACATCGACAGGGGAAGCGTAACCCTCTTGGTGCTCTTGAACATCTCTGCGGCTTTCGATACGATCGACCATGGTATCCTTCTGGAACGCCTGGGGGATTTGGGTCTTGGGGGCACTGTGCTCCAGTGGTTCCGATCCTACCTCTCAGGAAGATTCCAGATGGTGAAGCTGGGGGACAGCTACTCTCCTAAAAGAGAGTTGACATCTGGTATCCCTCAGGGCACCATTCTGTCCCCCATGCTATTTAACATTTTTATGAAGCCGCTGGGAGAGATCATCCGGAGGCATGGAGCACGGTGTTATCAGTACACTGATGACACCCAGATCTATCTCTCCATGTATCTGGCTGCTTCAGTGACTAAGGAGGGCATCTCTCCTCTGAATGCCTGCCTGGAGTCAGTAATGGGTTGGATGAGGAAAAACAAACTCAAGCTGAATCCAGAGAAAACAGAGGTACTCGTGATTGGTGCCCCAAATCTAGACAGGGAAATTTGCCATCCTGTCCTGGACAGGGTTACGCTCCCCCTAAAGGACAAAGTTCACAGTTTGGGAGTTCTCCTGGATTCATCTCTACAATTATCATAGCAAGTAGATGCGATGACCAGGAGTGCTTGGTACCAGCTTCGGCTGATACGCCAACTGTGTCCCTGTCTGGACCAAAAGGACCTTGAAACGATAATACATGCACTGGTAACCTCTCGTTTGGATTTCTGTAATGCGCTCTACATGGGGCTACCTTTGTACCAACTTCGGAAGCTTCAACTAATTCAAAAAGCTGCAGCCAGATTGGTCACAGGTACGTCTAGAACCGACCATATAACACCTGTACTAAAATCTCTACACTGGCTGCCAATTAGCTTCCGGGCTCAATACAAAGTGTTGGCCGTTACCTATAAAGCCCTTTATGGCTTGGGCCCGAGTTACTTGAGGGAGCGCCTCTCCCTACATAATCCACCCTGCACCCTCAGAACAACAGGGAAACTAGTCCTTGAATGGCCAAAGGTGAGATTGGCAGCAACACATCAAAGAGCTTATTCAGCAGTAGTTCCAACCCACTGGAATGCGCTCCCGGAAGAGATTCGACTTAGTCCGACATTGGAAGCCTTTTAAAAGGCATTGAAAACTTATCTCTTCCGGGTAGCATATCCTCCTGATCTGCTATAGGGAAACCAGTCCCTAATGGATTAAATTTTTATCTGATGCCCGACTGTTGTTATATATGTTTTTAATTGTTAATTGTATACTTAGTATGTATATTAGATTGTACTATGACACGGATCATAGAGCTTTTAATGACTGTAAACCACTTTGATCTGCAGGAAAAGGGGTATAAAAATAAAAGTTTTATTATTTATTATTATTAACTATAGTTACTTTCAAGAAATGAAATAAGTATACTATACATGTATACCTCACTTAACAAAACAACCAACAAAGAAGTTTCTTTTTTACAATGTCTTTTTAAGGAAGCCCAACCCAACCTGTCTAGCTTAAAGTTTTTTGTTTTCATGTTTTTTTTCATTCTGCAGGAGTGTCATTGGGAGAATGGTGAAGGAAAGGTGGAGAAAGAAAGACGTTCACTGTTGGGGTGCAGCAGTGTCTCTGCAATAAATGATGCAATAAATTTGACCTGGGAAAAATGGAATTCTATTCTAGGAGATCCTGCTGCAGTTATATGTACAACAGGTAAGGTAAAAAGTTGCTTCCAGAATCACTTATTGAGCATGTGTAAAGAGAAAAGCAGAAAGAAAAAAGAAGAGCAGGGTGTTTATCACACTGAGGTTTTTGCAGCTCAGATCTGACGTGACTGTGGGTCCAACAATGCAAATTCACATGATAACGTGCTGTTTTATCACATGTGATTTCTTTCTATGGGGGCTCCTTCCATGGAGCTTCCGCAGTGATTCCAAAGTGACCCCTCATTTTGGCGAAATTGGTAAGAAGCGAATTCACAGAAATCACTTCTAAGCTCACTTCGATTTCACTCCGAATTGGTCTAGTGTGGAATGCAACTTTGCTTCTGCTCTGGTACACCACTGCAAACCCCTTGGGTTGCAAATTTCCCATGATGCAGCACTGCAATTTTCCCCCATTTCCTTTCGGTGGTCCTTTCACTTTCGGGGCAACTCATTTTTTTGAAATATATAAATGTGTGTATGTGCGTGAATGTAAATATACAGATATGTATGTCTATCTGTCTGTCTGTCTATCTATCTATCTATCTATCTATCTATCTATCTATCTATCTATCTATGTGTGTGTTGAAATTGCTGAAATGGAAGGGAAAATTTAAAAAAGGGGATGAAGAAGACAGAAATGTTCATGAGGCAAATATTCATGCAATCACGCAATTACGCGAAACAGGGAACAAGAACTTGTGCCCCTTTTCACCCCAGAAACATATAAGGTCACGATGCATTCAGACGCCCACTGAGTATGCACAAGGTTGCCGATTTGAATTGTTGAATCCGCATGGTATGCACCGATGTGGTAATACAATTTGTATTCACTCCACTTTGTGTGAATCCACATCATGTAACTTGCCTTGGATTCGATTCCCCCTCGATTTGGAAGGGCAACAGAAGGACGACCAGGTGTGATAAAACATTCACGTTATAACGTCAATATGCATAGCTGAACCAGGAGTCACCCTGGATCTGAGCTGCCCAAACCTCCGTGTGATAAACACCCAGGTTAACCTGCCTCACTAGGTATCCTGGCATGCTGGAAAAAAAACATAGAACTGGAAGTTTTGCCAGCAAAATGGAAATCATAGCAAAAGTGGAGACTTTTGAAAGAAAGAAAAAAATCATCTTTGGATGCATTTTGGAAAAAGCTTTCAAGCGGTTTCTAGAAGATTTTAAATGTTTTTGTTTACTTATGGGAGGCTTACCTGATTTGGTCATTTCATTTCACATGTGCATAATGTTAGTTTTGAATTTAAAGTTCTTTGAAACATGTTTATCTTCTTTTGTTATTGTTGTTGTATAGCAATCTATCCCTATTTTGTCCATGATATTCCTGCCTCTGGTACAAAATTATTTGTTAAAGAAGTAATGTCCAGGAACACATTGACTTCATTAACTGAAGTATATTTGTACCAGTAAAAAGTAACATCCAATGTGATATAGTGGTTTAGGTATGTTATTATGACTGCAGGACACCAGGGTTTGAATCTCCACTCAGCCATGTAAATACAATTGTAATTAATTAATTTACTTTTTATAAATAATTTCCAAAGCTCAGGCAAAACAAAAACCCAGTATCAAAGCTTTTTAGAAGTTCCTCCTAGTTTTAAAGAGGAAATTAGCATGTTTTTGTTAACTTCCCTTGAGTCAACCCTGACTCATAGTGACCCTATGGATGAGACATCTCCAAGACCCTCCATCTTCCAGCGCTCTGCTTAGATCCTGTAGGTTCAGGCCCATGACCTCCTTGATTGAGTCCATCTACCTGGGGTGAAGTCTGCCTCTCTTTCTACTACCTTCCATCCTTTCCTAGCATAATTTTATTTTCTAATGAGTCATGTCTCCTCATGACTTGGCCAAAGTACTACAGCCCAGTTTTCTCATCTTGGCTTCAAGAGAGAGTCTGGTCTTGATCTATTTTAAAAAAACACCTATTTGTTGTCTTTTTCGTGGTATCCTTAGCAGTCTTCTCCAGCACCACATGTCAAATTAGTTGATATTCTCCATCTCTGCTTTCTTTATTGTCCAGCTCTCACACCCTTACATGGTGATGGAGAATACAATGGTTTCGATTATTCTAAGTTTAGTGCTTTTTTGTATGTCTTTTCACTTTAGGATTGTATCTAGTTCTTTCATAGCTGCCCTTCCATTCCTAGTCTTCTTATTTCTTGGCTGCAGTCTCTGTTCTGATAATGTACAAAAAATCTTCAACTATTTCAATTTCTTCATTATCTTGATGTAGATCCTCTGTGGTCGTTATTTTCGTTTTCTTTGTGTTTAGACTTGACTTTGCACTTTCTTCTTTATCTTTTATTAGTAATACAATATTAGTATTATTACACATTTCAGATGTTTTCCACTAATAGTATGGTGTCATCTGCATATCTTAGATTGTTGATATTCCTGCTGTCTTTATTCTTCCATCTTCTAAGTCTAAACCTGCTCTTCATATGGTATTTTCTCCATACAAGTTGAACAAATAGGGTGATAGTATGCAGCCTTGCCTGACCCCTTTGCCAATTGGAAACCATTCTGTTTCTCCATATTCTGTTGTGCCAGTATCCTCTTGTACTAAGTACAGATTCCTCATCAGAACTATCAAATGTAGTGGCACTCCCAAGTCTTCAAAAGCATTCCATAGATTTTTGTGATCTATGCAGTCAATGGTTTTGCTATAGTCTGTAAAATACATGATGATTCAGCATATATTCCAAAATATTTTTTCACTATGTAATATTTGCAAAGAAACAGTCCACACCCTGCTTAGTAAGTGTCAGTTCTTGGTTTTGTCCCACTAGGACCCTAAGACAGACTGTCCAAAATGTCACCTCGAATCTTTCTCTTATTCTTTCCTCTGTTCTGCTGCCCCTCCTTCCATCATCTGTACAGCTGAGGTAATAGAAGTGAGTGCTCCTGGACTATAAGGTTCTGACTGCAGACTGGAGAAATCACCATTTTGAATATTTTCCACAACAGTTCCTGGACACAGAAAACAAGAATCTTGAGGTTTTAAGGAAGGATTCTCGTTGACATGCTTGTTTTCTATGTGTATGAAAGGCGTCCTCCCTGCTGCATGGGAAAGGACATGAATTTGCAATTTCACCCATTTGCAAGCTGACATAGCAGAGCTTAGAAAAAGCAGTCTCTCTCCTAATTGCAGTTAAAGGATGAGGGGAGGTTAAACTGGGGACTTACCTGGACAGCATATGTTCAGTAGATATGACACAATGCAACACTATCATTGTCATATAGAGATGATCAAAATCCACCTTCTAAGACATAGATTAGAAAAGTTAACTTTCTGGACTACAACTCCTGGAACATTCCAACAAGCACAGCCAGTGCCCAAAGCTAAGTGTGTTTGGGGGGGGGGATTCTGGAAGCTGTAGTCCACAAAACAAACTTGTCCAAGCTAGGAATAGACATGGAACATGACAGGCTTGGCAAAAACTGGCTGAAAGGGTTAAATCAAGAGCTGGAGTTCCCTTATTTTTCTCCCCAGTTTGCTTCCCCTATGAGTGTTTTGTCTCTTCTATCGCTTGGCACAAGTCCTCAGTGTCTCCAGACTGATCTCTGCCGCCCTGTTTCTTTGCCCTTGTTTCCCCTGCAAAGTCATCCTCTCACGCTGTCACCCCAGCAGAGAGTGCAGACAAATGAGTCCTCAGGGAGTCAACACTAACGAGATGCCATGAATCCACCAAAAGAGTTGCCCAACTATCTTCCCTCCTCTGGGGTCTTGAATGCAGCTTTGCGGCGACACGCTTATCCTCTCTGCCAGCCTAGGTCCTGGGAACTTTAGCTTGTTCCCAAGCTCAGATGTTCTAGCTGACAGCACGGACTTGAGGCTGCCAAATCAAAAACCCAGGGAATGAATGGGATTTAAAAAAAAAAACACAATTAAAAATAAAAAATATTTTTCAATGGGGCCCAGTTCAGCAGAAACACAAACACTACCTACAAATTGAGAACACTGAATAGCTCATGTGGACACACACATACACACCAACATCCATCCCAGTACCTCTAATTTACTTTGTTCCTCAGAGAAAGAAGGGGAAGGCAAAGTAGAGAAGGCCCTTTGTGATAATCAAGGTATGCTGATTCTCACCCACATCCATCTCACAAAAGCTTTCTTGAGATTGGCTCATGAGTAAAAATCTTAAAAGAGCTAGATAATTATCTAGTATTCTCTACAAACACATATAGAAAGCCCACAAGCAGGGCATGAATAAAAATTCTACCATCTGGGACTGAAAGAAGATGTTGGCATTTGTAAATTTTTATCCCTTCTTATGCAAAAGTCTATGAAAATGTAACTGGAATGGGGGGACCCTAGAGAGAAAAGTTCTGGCTCTGTTCACTTATTATACTAGTTTTCAGTTCAAGTCTCAGTTTAAAAGGGGGAGGATTTAAAAAAGTGATTCCTTCATCTGCAGTCCAAATCATTAACATCACTTCTCCCACCTCAGGGCTTTAATATCTCATTCTTCCATCATTCTGCTGCATGTACCTCAGGCTCTTGAAAGCAAACACCCACAAGACCAGGACCGGGCTTACAATTAGGCAGAGTGAGGGAACATTACCAGGCAGCAGATGCTGGAGGGTTTTTGCAAGGTGCTGGAAGACAAAACTGAGAATGCTATGGAACCTTTTGTACAGGTGCAGTGGCTGAAACAGATGGCCCCAGTTGGGCCAGGACCATGGCAACCGTATGGCCCACTCCCAAAGCAGTCCGCTGCTGCAGTCTGAAGCCACCCCAGCCAGGAGTCAATCTAAACCAAGTCCTTTTTAGGCCAGCCTTTCCCGGTTTGGCATGGCCTTGCCATGGCATCCAGGTGCTTTGGGGACACGCATCATCTCAATACCACACCCCCAAAGTGGCCGGAAGTTGCCTTATTTGACTCGTGTATTTCGGGCCACCATATCACATCACCAGGGCTGAACTAAGATGGAAATTGTCTGTCCAGTTGGTTTCTGTATATGTAATGCAACAGGCACCATTCTTGTCTTACCCTTGTCCCAGGTAGCAAAATGTCTTCCGACATAAGATATTCTCTTCTTTTAGCAAGGGAAAAAAGAATATAGTTCAGGCCACTAGTCAATCTATAGCTGTGATAGGCAAAGTGTTGTTGATGGGCTGCATATCTATCTACCTCACCCACCCTGATGCCCCTGGTTACCAGTGAAGACTCTCCCAACCCTCTCCAACTTATGTCTGGTCACCTCTGAGTGAGTGATTTGCAATTTTGGAGCAATATATGGAGGGATGTTGCAGGCAGCATGTCAAGGGGGAGGCTCACCTTAATCCAGAAATTCAACTTGATGGAGAGTTTCAGGGAAAGTCTGATGATAAATGTTCCACCGTCTCTCAAAATAGGATGGGGCCACTTAATGAAACACACTGACCACAGGTTCAAGTCAGAGAACAGCAATTACTTAAACACACAATATATAATTAAGGGAAACTTTTGGAATGCCCTACTACAAGATTGGAGATGGGGGCTGCTTCTGAGGTCTTAAAAGGGGTTCAGAAAGGCTCAATTTATATCTATCTATCTATCTATCTATCTATCATTTATTTGCATCCTGCCTTTCTCCCAACATGGGACTCAAGGAAGCTTTCAACAAGGCTAAAAAGATGATAAAGCTAACAACTGGATTTGGAGCAGGGCAATAAAACACATTTAAATAAGATATCGTATTAAAATGCTATTAATATTAAAAAGTGTAAATTGTTTTTTTAAAAAAATAATTGAAGACAAAAAATACAGCACATGAATGCACGCGCGCACACACACACAAACCCTATAATAAATCTCCCCACAACCACTTAACCATCAAATGCCTATTTAAATTTGGTTGCTGGTGAAAGGAGGACAGAGCAGGAGCTGGACTAGCTTCCCTCAGAAGGGAGTCCCAGAGCCTGGGAGCAGCCAGCGAGAAAGCCCTTACGGGATCAAACTGTAACAGTGGTGAGAGTGAGAGCGAAGATCTTAACACTCAGGTAGGTTTATATTTAGAGATCCAGTATTTCAAATGGTCTGGACCTAAGCCAGAAAGGGCTACTTGCAACTACTAAACAGAACCTCCACTTTCTGAGGCAGTATCATTTAGAACAGCAGTTCCCAAACTTTGGTCCTCTAGGTGTTTTGGACTTCAGCTCCCAGAAAACCTTAGCCAACTTAGTCAGCACTCAAGAATTCTTGGAGCTTGAATTCTTGAAGTCCAAAACATCTGGAGGACCAAAGTTTTGGAACTACTGGTTTAGAAAAACAGATTGCAGGGAGAAACAGTGAGGAGAATGGTTCTGGGTTTTAGCTGTGATGAAAAAATATATACAAGATGCTTGATATTTAATGCACCACAGTTGATCCTCTGTTTTAGCTAAGTTAGTGACACCTAAGATGGCCTGTTAGCACTTTCTACCAAGTAAACATTAAAAGGTTACCTGATGACAACAGAATGGCATGTACAGTACAATTAACATTTCTGTACAAAGATGGATAAGAGTAATCCATAGCATGAGATGTTTCTTGATCCATGGCCACTAATAGGGTGTTGTGTGAAATAGTTTTGGCTGTTTAACTCTATTGATGGTTCCCAAAATGTTGCTGAGTTTTAAGAGGGGTGTCCTGCAGCTGCGTTTGTCATGTCATATTCCACTTGATGGGCTTTTTAAAAGACCATCTGGAAAGTGGAAGCTGGGTGGAAGAGAGCTGGAGGTGAAGTGTTACTAAAGGACAAAAGGACAGGAGATTCCAAAGAATGTTGCCAGCACTTAACAACCCATACAATCTAATCCATGCTGTTAGCATCCAGGTGCAAAGTATACTGCCACAGTTTTAAACTGGAAAGTCCTAAGTGGTTTTGATTTGGCTACTTCTCCGAATATCTCAGGCACTTCAATATACAAGAAAGCCTGTGTAGGAATAGCAAGATGCATTACTATGTTGAAAAAGAGAACTGGACATTCATTCAGAACTGGGCTACAATTCATATTTTATTTTTATTTTTTGTATCTTTTTCACCCCAATGCAAATTTGAAGTTGAAAAATAAACTACCTGTCCTCATTGCACCAAATTTCTCTCAGGCCTACTTAGTTCCAAGGAAAATATGTCAAAGGGTTTCATTTATTAGACATGTACAATATCTAGGACAGTTTGGCATCTGAAAGAAAAGGTTTACTATACTGGAATTTCAAAAACTTATTTTAAAAAACAACCAGAAGCATCAGTAAAGATGCACCCACACTATAATCCACACAATAATCCAGGTTGACACAACTTTAACTGCCAATGCTCAATGCTATGGAATTTTGGGAAGTCTAGTTTTGTGAGACATTTAGCCTTCTCTGTTAGAGCACTCTGATGCCACAACAGATTACAATTCCCAGAATTCCATAGCACTGAGCCATGGAAGTTAAACTGATGTCAATCTGCAATATGGATGTAACTGAAATCTAAATAAGCACATAGTCCAAAAACTGACATGTAGCCCAGTTTCAGAACCTAGGCTTGATACAGCATGGTGTGAAAGCTGAATATGAGGGTTAGCAGGAGGGATTGTTATGAAGATCTTCTCCGTACAACTTCAGAATACAACAGTCAGGATAAGATTCCATCCACCTAACCTCTAAAACTTTCATTTCCAGTCTAGAAGTCAGCTATGAATATATTTCCTGAAATATATTTTAATACAGGCTGTATTCCCTTACCTCATTCATCAATGTCTACAATGCCAAAAACTATTACCTCCTTACATGCTTCATTTGAAATTCATGGATTTTCTTTTGTCTCATATGGCAAAGCTGCCCTTCTCTTATGCATTCACAGTACAAGGCACCTTAACAGAGTAAGAATATTACAAAGTCCCACTCACAACATGGGTGTTTCTATTTTACTTTATACAGCTGAAATTAAAATGAAATGAATAGGAAAGAAGTGTCAATAAAAATACAATTTTTTTTAGAAAAAATCTTTTTTATAAAATATAGCATGGTTTTATTTTATATACAGATCAGAAAGATCTCCAACATTCGTCAAGGTTCTTTCTCAGACTATGAAAAAGAGATTAAGTACAAACTAATATGAAAAAATTATGAAGACTATTTTCAGGCCATTAAAAGATTTTTTACATATTGGGGACTGAATATTAAATGGAGAAAATATGTTAAATACAACAAATCCAATTGTCAATAATTGGATTTCAGTTTTATGCATTTTCTTTTCTGTTTGTTTCTTTTCTGCTTGTCCATTTTGTTTCTGTTTCTGTATTCAATACAATTTTACCAAATGTAATCCTCTCCCTCCACCCAACATACTCCCTTATATATGTTATTGGACTAAGGCTGTAAATGCACTGCAGAAATAATGAAATAATTAATTATGATGGCTCAATACTATGGAATGCTGGTATTTGTAGTTTTGTGAGATATTTAGTCCTCTCTGTCAGATAGCTCTGATACCACAACAAACTACAAATCCCAGCATTCCATAGTATTGAGCCATGGCATTTAAAACATTGGCAAAATGCAGTCTAACTGCTCAAAAGAGTGCGAAAAATACTGAATTTTGCATATGTACATTTTAGATTATTATTGTAATTTATATTACTAATTTTAGATTATTGTAATTTTCCAACAAAACTTAAAAATTTACACATACCCTTAGTCAGAAAAGAAAAATCCTGAAAACGTTTGCAGTACTGAACTGGATTATAAAAGGTACATCTGGGCAAATGTTGACTGTTGTTTAAACTTTTGTTCTTTTCACTTTCTTGGGAAATGGACACCAGAAATATCCTCAGGAAGACTATCTCACTCTTTTCCTTTTCCAGATTTCCCCTCCTATTAGTGTCCATTTGTTACCCCAAGGTCTAGCTCTAGCCCCTGCATCCTTCCTCTTTTTCAATATCATTCTGGGAAATACTCTAGAAAAGATATACTTCATTTATGCAAGCTTTTGGCCTGGCCATTAAAGCCTAAATGTTGTCCTGAAAAGTGATGAAGCAAAAGTTCCCCTTTCCCACAAAAGTCCCATTGCATATTTTGGGGGAAGACTGATGATAGTGAGCAAGATGTCTTACAAGGAAACTTTTCTGCTGTTTGGGTCTTATTGAAAGAATTCTGATAATACTTCCAAGGACCACCAGGATTTTTTGAAACTCACATTGGATACATTCTGCACTTCAGTTGCAGAGGTACACATCTCATAAAAGTCCGCAGTGATTAAGTCTGCATTGGCAAGGGTGAGAATGTCCTCTTTCTGAGGTGGTGTCCTCTCTTAGTTCACTAACCACAGCAGGGAAAGTTTTGCAATGTCAGCCATCCCTAGCAGTGCACAGCTTGGCTACAAATGATCCAAAAGGTCTGTTTTCCTAGCATGGAGAAACAGTGAAGCCAGGCCAAAATGTATGGATTATGTTTAGTCTACATGTACTTTTAGCCACTCACTCTCCCCACACACCCCACCTCACATGACAAGAAAGAATAATTTACAGACTAAATGTGGTATTGAAATTAACTACCTTTGTCCACAGATTTAAATATATGTAACCCAATGGGACTCAAATCACCTCTTTTTTTAAAAAAAAACAAAACACTGATGTGTCAAGAATGACACCGAGTTCCTCAGCCAACATGGCTCCCTCTGCAAAGCCATAATTTGTTTCCTGTGCACTAACAGCAGAAGATTCAGTACAGAGCATAGAGATGCTATTGATGTTGACTGTCAGCCAAATGATCAATATTACCATTAGGGACCCTCATTCCTCTAAAGCAAATGCATCAAAAGATAAATGTAGCCCTGCCATGATCAGTAGAAAATCAAAATCTACAGGTGTATTCCAATTCACCTTATCTTGTAGGGGGAAAGGGCTTTGTCTGAGATCACACATCCCTTTCCAAAGATCTGTAGTCTTCTCATGCCAGAAAACATTGTTTTGAAGATAATTGGGCCAGGCACATTTAAATGGCAGTTCTTTCTTTCCTACCTTCTTTCTTTCTTGGCTCCTAGGTCATTGCAATCATTGGTCCCAATTCCCAAAGAAAAGAAAAATTTAGATCAGAAAGACACCGCAGCATTCAGTTGACAGGCTTAACCTTTTTTACTTTGCTTTTTTGTTTTGTTGTTTTTTGTTTTTTCCTAATTTGTGGAACAAATTTGGGTATGAAAAAGTGGCCTACTGAGGCAGTATCAGCCTCAGCATGTACAGCTGTGGAAAACATTTCGGAGACTACAGCTGTGTGGATGCTTTCTTTAGTCTTATCTTAATAACAGCCATAAATATTCACTGTTCCACTCCCCACCACCATCACTCTTTGTTGCAAAGGGACTAGAGCTTTCAATGAAAGCAATGGCAGGAAACTGCCTGGGGTGATGCAAAGACTTTTTTATTTATGTCAGACTTGTGTTTTTCTTTGTAAAGGGAAATTCCCTACACAAGCCTTCAGCATTATAAATCCTAAATCCAGATGATCAAAGGGGGTGGGAGTGGAGTGTTGCAATAAATGATGGGATCTTTAAAAAAAATGAGTCATTGAAATAGTATGTCCTTTGGGATACTAAAATGATTAATGGGAAGTTTGGTTAATTGGATTAAATACTCTCAACAATTACCTCCACTCTAAATGAATTTTTAACTTAAAACACAATAGGTGTTTGACATGACTTCAGGTAAGGTCAGGAGGTATGGAAGAGCTACTGTACTTTTCAAGCTAGAGTACACTTGTTGTTATATGCCTGCAAGATAACTTTGACTTATGGCATGCCTATCATAAGTTTTTCATGGCAATATTTATTCAGAGTGTGTTTGGCATTGCCCTCCTTTAATCCTGAGAAAAGGTCAGCCAGTGGGTTTCCATGGCTGAGCAGGGATACCTTGGTCTCCTGGAGCCCTAATCCTTCAAAAATCAATCCTGGCCCCACACTACGTTTGTTAAACATAAACCCATGTATGTCCTCTATCATCTCTAGTCAGTAATGCAGTACTAGTTGATGAACCAAATTATTATTAGTAGTAGTGGTAGTAGTAGTAGTTGTACTATCCCACTCTTTTCCAAGAACTGGGACTCAGAGAGGCTTCACAATATTAAAAAACAACAATATAATTAAAAACATAGAAAAGAGGTGCATTAAAAGGGAATGTAATTATTACATTGTAATAATAGATAGCTATTAAAAGAATAAAATACATTTAAAAAAATAAAATTGTATAAAACACTCTAAAATTAAACAACATCCCAAGCTGGTCCTTTACAACCATTCTGTTTTAAAAGGCTGTCTGAAGAAGGTCTTCACCTGTCTGTGGAAGGCCAACAAGGAGGGGGCCATTCTGGTTCCCCTGGGAAGGGGGTTCCAGAGTCTAGAGGCAACCACCGAGAAGGCCCTCTCTCACATCCCCACCAACTGTGCTTGTGATGGTGGTGGAGTGGAGAGAAGGGCCTCTCCAGAGGATCTCAGGGCCCAGGGAAATATGGTCTGCCAAATAGTATGAACCTGAGCAATACAGGGCTTTATAGGTCATAACCAGCACTTTGAATTGAGCCCAGAAACAATCTGGCAGCCAAACCCCAAAGGGTGCTCACCAATGGTTTCTCTTCATTCTGGAGGGAAGTGATCAGTGGGGTACCACATGGTTCTGTCCTGATAGAAGTAGAGTGTCTAGATTGAGGGAAGTAATAATACCACTCTATTCTGCCTTGGTCAGGCCTCACCTGGAATGCTGTGTCCAGTTCTGGGCACCATAATTCAAAAAGCATATTGACAAACCAGAGCATGTCCAGAAGAGGATGAGGAGTCTGGAAGCAATGCCCTGTGATGAAATACCTAGGGAGCTGGGCATATTTAGCCTGGAGAAGAGACAATTAAGAGGTGATATGATAGCCCTGTTTAAATATTTGAAAGGATGTCATATGGAAGATGGGGTAAGTTTGTTTTCTGCTGCTCCAGAGAATAGGACCCAGAGCAATGGGAAAAGAGATTCCACCTCAACATTAGGAAGAATTTCCTGGTTGTAAGAGGTGTTTGACAGTTGAATATGGTGGATTCTCTCCTTGAGGGTATTTAACCAGAAACTAGATAGTGTTTTGTGTCTTCTTGCATTGTAGTGGGTTGGACTGGATGGCCCTTGAAGTCTCTTCTAACTATGAGCAGGTGACTTCCAGATGCTTGACTGCAACTCTCATGCTGGCTGGGACATATGGGAGATGTAGTCCAAAACATTTGGAGAGTGCCAGGTTGCCAACCCCTGCTACAGCAAAAACAAACTGAAGTTTCCATTCTACAAAAGCAAAAGGAACTTAAGTCTAGCCCACTTGTTATGGGTGAGGAGAACCCTTCACAGACTCTCTGCAAGAATACGAGGCAGGATTTCAAAAGGAATCATACCACTTAACCTCAAATGGAAGAAAAATAACTTGAACCATGCATTCAGGGTCTAATTTTGCATTGTTCTGGTGCATTCACAGTATAAAGTCTGCATAGGGGTATGCTGCAAATATAAGTGCCCTCTGTTATCTAGAAATACACCTAGTATTTTCTTTCTCATATTGTGGGGTGAACAAATGAAGAATTTGTAGGCATTTTGTCATGAGCACATGATTCCTCACCACTGCCACTCCTCCTCCACCTCAACAAGGCAGTCAAAATCAATGTCTCTTTTCTGAGAAAATCAGCATCCTGGTTCCATACCATACTGTCATCTTTGAGGAACTGAATGCAGGGTTATCTCTAATGAGGGTGCACACTCTTGCTGATGTCTGAGCCAAGCAACTCATAGCCACAACTCCAAGCTCCTTATCTTAGCAAGTAAAATAAACAAATGTTCTTATTTGTTATGGATTCTCACATGCACATAACAGAATGAGAGCTGTCTGGAGCCACGTAACTCACCCCGTATGGTCTTCACATGCCATAAGCCTTCAAGAAATCTTGCAGGACTCTGAATCTGAAAGGGACAGAGCCTGGGCCCAATATGGGTGAATATGAAAAGGAGAGCAAGGCAGACATCTGTAGAGAATTATTTTACTGTCCAGCTGAGGTCCAGAGGGCCATTTGAAGAAGTAAATGTCAGAAATCTGAAAAGTCAGGAGACCTGAAACTAGGGGGGGGATATTAATTTTGATTTTTAAAAAATGTACAGTGCTTTCTCTTTAAAAAAAATCAGTGCAGCACACAATAATATATATAAATGAAACAAACCAATAAAACATTCTTTAAAAATAGAACTGCAGAAAATAGTGCCAAAAAAGCTTTTTTACTCAGAACTGTTGTTTTTGTGCAGAACACCGTTCTGTGCAAAAAATGATATATTCTGTACAGTCTACATGGAAATTTTTCATGGAATGAGAGGTGGGTGTGGAATCTTGTCCTTCCCAGTAGATTCAGGAAAAAGCAAATGTTGCATCCTCTCTTAGCTTGCCCTTTTATCCTTTTTGTTAACTGTTGCCATCTTCACTAATTCTGACAGAATCATAGAATCAAAGAGTTGGAAGAGACCCCAAGGGCCATCTAGTCCAATCCACTGCCATGCAGGAATGCACAATCAAAACACTTCTGATTGGCCATCCAGTCTCTGATTCAACACCTCTGAAGGAGACTCCACCACTCTCCGAAGCAACATGATCCACTGTCAAACAGCTCTCACCATCAGGAAGTTCTTTGGAAGTTTAGCTGAAATCTCTTTTCCTGCAGCTTGAATCCATTGCTCCATGCCCTGTTCCCTGGAGCAGCAGAAAACAAGCTTGTTCCATCTACAATATGGCATCCCTTCAAATATTAAACATGACTATCAGCTCTTAGCCTCCTCTTCTCCAGGCTAAACATACCCAGCTCCCTAAGTCACTTCCTAAGTTCCAGATGAGGTCTGATCAAAGCAGAATAGAGTGGTACTGTTATCTCCCTCTACCAAGATGCAGCCTAGAATTGCATTGGCTTCTGTAGCTAGCACATCACATTGCTGACTCATGTTCAGGCTGTGGTCCACTAAGACTCTTTCACTTGTATTGCCATCAAGCCAGGCATCGCCCATATTATATCAGTGCATTATATTTTTATTGCCTAAGTATAGTAGCACTTTTATTCCTGTTGGAAATTCGTTTGGTTAGATTTTGGTCCAACTTTCTAATCTGTTAAGGTCATTTTGAATTTTGATCCTGTGCTCTGGACTATTTGTAACCACTCCTAATTTAGTATCACCTGCAAATTTAATAAGCATGTCCTCTGTTCCATCATTCAAATAATTGATAAAGGTTTTGACTAGCACTGGGCCCAGGACAGAACTCTGTGGCACCCCCTCAGTCACTTCTCTCTGGGATGAGGGGGAGCCATTTACCCTTTGTCAGTCAACCAATTAAAAATCCAATTAATAGCTGTATTGTCTATTTAGCCCATATTCTACTAGCTTTTCTGCAAGGATATTATGGGGGGTCCTTGTGAAAGACCTTACTGAAATCAAGATACACTACATCCACAGCATTCTCTTCATCCATCAAGCTTGTGACTCTATTTTAAAAAAGAGAATACTCTGACATGATTTGTTTTTGAGAAATTCATGCTGAACACTGAAAACATTGAATTTATGCACCATGCCAGCAATTATCAGGTCAGAATGCACAGGAAAGCCACTGAAAACCAAAAACACCTGGACAACTTCAATAGGAAAGAAGAAACTTTTAAAGTAAACAAAGTTTGGCTGCCAGTCCTGAAAAACACCAAAATCAAGACCCAGCAAATGCAAATGAAAACCACCCTGGGTGAGGGGGATTCCCAGCAGACAATGGATTCTTAATTAAACACCCTGAGACCTTGCCATTCAACAACAGAACAATACACAGATTAACATGCAAATCACTTCCTCTCAACAGTATATATACAGCACTCTCTTCCATGCCAGCATTCTCTGAAGATGCCAGACAAACTCTTCTAGAACATGGTCTCATAGCCTGAAAAACCCACAAAAAACTATGGATGCCAGCCTTGAAAGCTTTTGACTTCACACCAGCCTTTATACTAACTTGCTCGCCCACACATACACACTGGCATCATGATGTTTAACGTCATGGAAAAGGCCTATGTCATCTTCCTGCTAGAAGAATAAAGAAAAACCCTGTGGGACAACGGCCCACAGCTCATTGGTCCAGCAAATGCTTCTGTAATTGAAAAAAGGAGGGAGAAGAAGTTCTTGCTAATGGCTGTAACTGATATGTAACTGTTTGGGAATAAGGACATTGACTCCAATAAGAATTCTGCCTCTCCCAAAGGAATTTTCCTTCAATCTCCAAATTGCTAGCATTGCAAAGAGTGAGACACTTAATAACACTTACATCTAGAGCTGCACATTCTCCTGGTAACTTTGCCTGTTCTTTTTCTTTTGATCCCTAAACTGGATTTTTAAATGCTCAATTGATGTTTCAAATTACTGCAATGTTAGAAATTTGGGGATGGGGGGAAATTGCATGCAGAATTCTTATTTGGTGGACTGTTACAATCACTGGACACCTCCCAATTTTGTAGTGTGGGTTTCCTTCTATGGCCCCAGATGGACTCTGTCAGCCATGAGCCCAAAAGCAGTGGACCACGTACCAGTTTAATAGATCAAACAGATAATTTGGGAGCTGCAATCAGGAAAGATTCACATCTCTGAAAAAGGAAGGCTAGATGATTCACAGCAGGATGTTTTGCACCCCAGCTGGAGAGTTACCATTCCAGTTCCATTCCCACTTTTAATACCCCTATCTCGAGTGATTTTTTCCCCATGCAGATTTGGCCCTTTGATGTTATTTGCCTTAGGCTATTTTTGGCCTATATAAAGACCCAAATTTATTTTGTTTCCTCAGGCTGGCTAGAATTCATGGTCTCCCCAGGTCACTTTGAATTTTGACTAGTTCTGACACAGAACCACCCCCCTCTCAGCATTACCTAAACAGCCAAGCCCTACACTATACCATCCAATTAGACAATCCAGAGTCACCATGTTTTAGTACGTATCACCATTAGTGGAGCCTCTTGTCTATTCCAACACTAAAACCTTTACTCCTTAGCTCTTGTGTACATGAGTGAGTGCATCTGCATTGATATGTGTCTCCCCTGAATAAAATAAAATTAATAGAAATAATTCTGCCTCTGTAAATTCCCTATCCTCCAATCTCAGTATACAGGTGGGAAATGATCCGAAAAGGACTGCATGTAACTCAGTCCAGGTAACTGAGCTAATTAGAATTCCCCTGGTTCATAGTTACAGGGTCAATGCCCTCATTTTGTCTCCACCTAATAGCTACACATCTGGCCATACTCTTCCTTCCATTCCTCTGCTACCTAGAGGGTGGTGAAGCTTCTTGCATAGTGCAAAAGCAGAGAAATTATGGGAGATAAATGGTGTGGGGGGGGAGAGACGGGGGAAATTATTTTTAAAAACATTTCCTTCCCCCTTCCATTCATAGATATTTCTGATGTAGCAAGGAGTTTTCTGTAAATGGTAAGACAGCATTTCAGTGCAACCCAACAAGTTCAAGATTTGCCCAGCTAACTATTATATTTGAGCATTCATGAAGAGCTGATCAGGTCCTTTAAGGCTGAAGAACAACAATTCTAACATTTCTCTGTGTTTTGTGAGCTTTTTCTTTTCTTTAGTTAAAGAAAAACAAGAATTACGATCCGTGGGAGACTGTAAAAAAAAAAAGTTCTGGCATAGGTTAGATGTGAAAGTGGCCAAAAAATTCTGAGAGAAATTAAGATGAAGATGACATTGGGCTTGAATTTATGGTGAGGAGTTTGCAATACCACCCCACAATATATTCCAATTTCTGTAGCCCCTGTGTGCTGTTTTACTTTTGCCTCTTCTGGTTCTATGCTAGTCTGCATGTCAGACTAGGTTGATTTCAAGGTGATCACAGGATAGATAGTCTGCATGGCAAGATTCATTTGAGCGCAATAAAGAGAATTAATAAAGCACTTCTTGCTTTAAAAAGCCTATTTCCTCCATAAGACTATTTGAACTCCAAAATTATGCTAATCTTCAGGAAATTGACAGATGTTCATGGCATGACCAAAGCAGGCACTAGAACAGTCCATGAGTAGGCAGGTTGTGGCTTTCCAGATGTTTTCAGCTTCCTTCTTTCTAAACTAGCATAACCAATGGTGAGGGGAATTACATCTCCAGGGTCATAATTCACTCATCGTGGCCTCTAGTGATCACTGCAGTGCTCATTAGAAAACAGTGACAGTTCCCACATGCTACTTTTGAAAATTCTGCAGACTTATTTTGTGGGCAGGTGTTTTCATCCCTACTCCAAGAACTTTGAACTTTATTTGTGTACAAGCAGAAGCATTAGATAAAAAAACTTCCCATCTGTAAGAAGGATTAGTCCAGCATTCATGGGAATGATACAGTTCCCAACAGAGAAAAAAGAAGCTAACCATCTATTTTCATGCTTCTTGACACTTAAAGTTTAATAAATAAATAATAAAATAATTTTTTTATTTCTATCCCACTTTTTACATCCATATATACATAATGCCCCCCTTAAAACAAGATTAAACAATGTAAGATTAAAAACTACATATTAAAACCGACTAAGCTAAATAAAAATCATAATGGGCAGAGTTCACTGGATGGGAAGTCTTATTTCTGGCCGAGCATTTTATTCCGTGAAGGCTTCCCAGAAGAGATCCATCTTAATGGCCTTTTTAAAGCTCTCTAGATTGCTAATTTGACAGATCTCATCTGGCAGGCCATTCCATAAGTTGGGAGCGGCTGCAGAGAATGTCCTCTGGGATGTCACCGTCAACCTGGTCTTTAAGGGCTGTAATAAATTCCTCCCAGAGGATCTGAGTGTACGGGGCGGATTATGTGGAAGCAGGCGATCCCTTAGATAGGTTGGGCCCAAGCCATGTAGGGCTTTAAAGGTGATAACCAACACCTTGTACTGTGCCCAGAAACTAATAGGCAGCCAGTGGAGTGACTTCAATATTGGTGTTATATGGTCACTCCTTGCTGTTCCTGTGACCAACCTGGCTGCCATATTCTGTATCAACTGGAGTTTCCGGAGTAGGCACAAGGGTAGCCCCATGTAGAGCGCATTGCAAAAATCAAGTCTTGAGGTTACCAGTGCATGTACTACAGTTTCGAGGTCACCCTGTTCCAGGAAAGGGCGCAGCTGGCATATCAGCCAAAGCTGATAGCAGGCGCTCTTGACTGTCTGTACAGATTTTATCTGCTCCAAATTGCCATTGACAGAGACAGGACACAGCACAGTTGGTGTTCCCGATTTAAGATGAAGTTTGAAGGTGCCAGATACTTTATCTGCTGCTTTATACTGGAAGCATGGTCCAAATACTCAGAAGGTTACAATATAATACCTAGAAGACATGTGATTTTCCCAAGATATTTGACTGTTAATTTTTCCTGCCTCACTCACACAGATTAAGAGTGCACTTGTGTAGTTTTTAAGCAGTATATATTTGCTTAATTGTCATTGTAGTCATCACCATCATCACTGCCACCAAGAATGCACACAAAATCTTGAAGCTCAACCATCTTGAAAACAAAAATGTTTATATTCACCCATTGATATTTTAAAAAGGTAGAAGAATACAAGGAAAAATAATCTGTGGATATGATTACAATGCACAAAGCCCTATACAACTTAGTTTCAGGCTATATGAGTCTGGCCAGATCTTGATATTCACAGGAGCAACCCTTCTCTCAGCCTCACCACCTTCACAGGTATGGTTGGTAGGAATATAAGAGAGGGCCTTCTCAGTGGCTGCCCTAGTCTTTGAAACTCCCCCTCACTTAGGGAAACTAAAATGGCCTCCTCCTTGCTTTTCTTCTCCTAGCAAGTAAAAATAAAACCTTTTTATTCAAAGAGGCTTTTAGAACAAAAAGCTTTTAACAAAATGGCTGCATGTGTTGTATTGTTTTAAATGGCAATGTAATCTTTTAAAATCATTTTTAAAGTCTATTCTCTTAATATGATTTATAAGTTGATTTGGTTTTAATGTTGACTGTTTAATGTAGCTTCAAGTTTCACCAGGGGTGGAAATAATGATTCCTTTCAGATATTATTGGACTGTGACTCCCAGCAACTCTAATCAGCATTAACCAATGCTGACTAATGCTGAGAGCTGTAGCACTATGGCATCTGGCAGCCCACATGATTCCCAGTCCTGCATTATACAGACAATATTTAGACCTTCAGTTCTGTTGCTTATTACAGATTACACTGGTGATTTATTTAATGCAGTGCCTGTAGTAAAATGATGCTCGGGGTTGTCTCCATTTCAGAGATATTTTTTTTCATACTGCAGACTCTAAACCACCATATATGCTGGGGGGAAGGCAACTTGTGGCGGATTTAAGACTAAGGGATTTATATTCAGTGTGCACTCTTTGGGTTTATCAATGACTCCTTCAAATGCCCCAAGCATCTCAGGAGGTGGGTTACAATCTTCTGTTCATCTTTAAATTTCCAAACACATTTACACCTTTGATAACTGCCATGAGGGTAGAAAAAGTGTACAGGATGTTTTTAGTAGTTTTGCAATGTTGACAATTTCATCAGCAATGTCACAGGTACAGACTCTTTCACCAAGATGGACACCAAGATGTCCAATCTGAACAATCAGAGATAGTTCCCTTTGCAGTTCACAAAGTAGCCATCATCAAAAACAAAGTGAAGAGGTGGACATTTTGCAGGAAAACCATGGAAGAGTGTTACACACAAGAATCAATAGAAACCACATGGATTCAATGGTTACCGCTGGATATAAAGAGGGTTCCAAACTTATCCCACAAGCTGTGATCACATGGGACCCACATGTCTTCAAAATGCTTGTGATTATAGCATACTGTGATATAAAGCTGAGGAACAGATAGATGCGAAACCTCCCACCTGAGCTAGAATTTTTCTGAATAATATCATTCAAAGCCTCACATTCTCAGACTACTGTGAAGTCAAAATGGAGTACGTGGTTCACTAAAATAGATCTCTTAATATGTTTGTTTGTCTGTTTGCTTGTTCATACTAAAATGTTTTTCCCTACCTTACTACCATAGTCTTGTAGTACACAATTAAAACAAATTAATAAACAACAATTAATACCAACAAAGGACAACAAAAATGTAAAGACAGCAGAGGAAGAAGAAAGAGAAGAACCCAGTAAAACCAATCAACAAATAGCCAGTAAATTTAGTTAAGAACACAGGCCTGTCTTCAAAAAAGCTTTTTTCCCCCCAATATTGTAGCTGTTTTTAAGGACTGTTTGGATGCTGAATTTGAAAAACACAATAAATATGTCCTACCACACACAGTTCTTTGACAAATCTGGTATTTTTATCAATTCAGTTATTAGCTTTGATTAAGTGTGGATGCTGATGTTCCAGTGCAATTATGTTTAGTGGTAGGAGAAGCTGAGAATTCCATTTTTCAAGTCATTCCAAAGCAGATTTTACTGGGAACTACTTCAAACAACTGAGCTTTTCACATGGATATTTAAATCAGCTTACTCCAATCCTGTTTAGCCCTTAGTTTGGACAGCATTTAGCTATTTTTGCAAGGTTTTTGGCTCCAATTTTGCTGCTTGAATACATCCTGGGCCCATCCCCACTTCCAGGAGGGCTCCAGCAGCTATTTTCTCAAGCCAGAAAAAATCCAGATCCCAAAAGAACTGTGAGGAGCAGCTCTGGAAGCAGGGATGGGCCCGGGGTGTATTCAGATGGCAAAATTGGAGCCCAAAACCTTGTGATAATATCAGGATGCCACTTGAATTAAGGGTTAAACTGGATTGAGGTAAACTGATTTAAATATCTATGCAATAAGCTCCAGTGTCTTAGCTCTAATTGTCATAAACCTAGGAACTCTGAAAAAGGGAGGAAAACCAAAATATCATATATGGCAGGGTGGGATGAGGAGCTTGATAAGTCCTGTAGGCTGTAACTTAGACATTCAAAGAACCAAGAAAGGAAATGTCCTGGAAAACAGGAGAGTAAAAACAACAACAACAACAACAGTGCTTAACAGCCCTTTGTGCGTGGAGGAATCAGTTTTACCATAAACTCCTGAACAGACTACAAAAATGTGAGCAACAGTTTCACAGTGATGGAAAACAAACTTATCATTGGCTCTGGGCCCAGGCACTGAAAGTAGGGCAGAAAATGCCAATGAGTTACATGCACATTCTGTCAACATTTGGGGCTGGGGGCTGGCAGGGGAGACAGAATAAAATATCTCTCATCAACCTCCAGTCCTTCCCATCTTTGGTACCCATTCAACCAGTGTTGCTAACACATTCAAAGGCTAGGAAACCCACACAGCTGTTTTTGAGGACAAAACAGAAGAGGTTTCCTTCTGCCAGGACACACACTGAGTGTTCCCAAGAAGCAAGTGTATCTGTCGATTCTAAGGCAATGTGGTTTTGGAGGCGCTCTAATTTAATCTGAAGTTAAGAAATGCAACCCTCCTAACTTGGCTATTCCATGCCCTGTGCCCTAAACAGTTCTGACAGGAAAACAGCTATTATTCATCTGCAAATGGCTCTGGAATCTCAACCCACAGCACCCTTCTATTTCCATTAATTCTGCTACTGAATCCACTTTCCATTCCTCCTTTGCTTTCCCAGTTCACTTCTCTGCTACCTCAACAATGATCTATATTTCACATTACTCAATTCATAGTATTTCCACTTCATTAACAATGTACCCATGGCAGAGCCTTGAAATGCACGTCCATCTGAATCACAATTATTGATATAGAATCAAAGTTTACAAATAGCGTTTTTTGTGGGAAAATGTAGATGGGCTTGAAAAATGCACCCATTCCTGTCAGAAAAACAGCTCCAGAGATGGTTCTCACATTTAAAAAAAAAGTGTAGGGCAAATACTATATTTTGTGTAACTCACAGTGTATAATGCTATGAAGACATATCTTCCCACTATCCCAGTTTGGCAGGAATACTCCCTATTAATCCTCTGTCATCCCACATATCCTTAAAAAAGAGGAAGGGAAAGGGGGGGTGTGGCAACACCTTTAAGACTAACTGGTTTTTATTTTCACATGAGTTTTTACTCACTTCTTTGGATGCAGTCCCAACTGGTACTTTTCAGACTGCTTTTTAATCATCCCAGTTTCTCTCTCCTCCTCCCATTTTCTCCCTTTGTCCTCCATTCACTTCAATTTCTGCAAATTTAGTTCTAAGTACAGAAGTCATTTGCTGACAATTAAATCAAGAGGAGGAAGAGGAAGACAAAGTTTTGACCTTCCCAGTAGGCTCAGGAAAAAGCAAACTGCTGCATCCTATACTAGCTTGTGTGTTCTTCCTGTTTACTAACTTTTGCCATCTTGACCATACTCTCATGTTGCTTGATCTTGTTTTCATCTATGAAATACTAGAGGATATGTGAACATATAGTGTGAGTCGTGCAGCTTAGTGCATGTGTGAACACATACACACATCACAATACAAAGAGAGGCCCGATACAGATCAGGAGAAAGGGACAGCCAGAGGTCTCCCCTTTCTCCTCTGAATCATTGTCATGACAACCACATGGCTGCGACAACAGTCCACTGTAAAAAGGAACTGTGAAATGCAGCTTCTTCTTGTGCCGCTGCCAAGGCATGATTAGTGTCCTGGCATGGCGCAGTGATGTCACTGGTGTGCCATGCCATTTGGATGTGGCATACATGCAACGTCATTGACACACACACCATATGGACGGCACTGTGCAACAATGATGCCACTGTGAAATGCTAGGATTCAGGAGCATGCAGACGTTGCGCACTCCCAAACCCTAGTATCACCACCATAATGCCACTTCCTGCCCATGTGTACCGAGCCAGAGATTAAACAGTCTCATGTATCCCTAATTTCAATCATGCTATGAATGTAAATTATATTTGGATATACTGGGGTGGCCTACTCATGGCCCTCTCTTGTTAAATAGCAGTTTCTACCATCTTGCACCAGTGACTTTGCTGGCCAAAATGGATGGCAGTTATAATCCATTAATGTCTAACAGGGCACATCTTGCCCATCCCTAGTCTACACTTTCATAGATTATTATTTGTATGCCACATTGTTGTACTTTTCTGAGCAGGTTCTTTCAGTGCAGCACTATTTTAAAAAAAAGAGTATTAAAATCCAACAAATACATTGCTAAGGAGAGGAGAAGCGAAAAGGGGAAATTTCCACCAGCAGCAAAAGTTGGCATCCGGTAAATACTCCCTCTCCACCTGTCCTGCCCAAGATGGACAGTGGGATGATAGTAGCATCCCTGCCTGCTGTGTTCATACTCACCCCCCTACTGTCTTGCTCAAGTCAAGTCTTTCCTTTCCTACTGAAATATGATAGGTAACATACATTCAAAAACGGTAAGTGGACTTCTGAGGGCAGGTTTCACCACTTACTCCTATATGGACTGCAACTAAAATAAAGTCTCTTATCAAATATAATGTGCTGCTATTCTTTTTCTTGAAGTCAAGGTAGAGATGTTAAAGGAAAGCAAGAAAGAAATATATAAAACACGTGAATTTGTTTAAATTATGCGAATAGTAGGGTGGGAAAGAGAGGAATATATAAAAATAATAAAGTAGTTTAGTAGGGTAGTTTATTCTGGGAAGGCCTGCTGGAAGAGATCCGTCTTGACAGCTCTCTTGAAGCTTTCTAGGTTAATAATTGGACAGATCTCATTCAGCAGGCCATTCCACAGGCTGGGAGCGGTTGCAGAGAAT
>NC_056522.1:247254736-247300732 GCF_019175285.1 Sceloporus undulatus | reverse complement strand
GTCCTCTGGGAGGTCGCAGTCAATCTGGTCTTTATATTATTATTATTATTATTATTATTATTATTATTATTATTATTATTATTATTATTATTATTATTATTATTATTATTATATTTATTTATTTATTTATTATAGGCTGGAGTAAATTCCTCTAAGGGCACAGGGTGGATTATATGGAAGTAGGTGATCCCTTAAATACATTGGGCCCAAGCCATGTAGAGCTTTAAAGGTGAAAACTAATAGGCAGCCAGTAGAGTGACTTCAATATTGGTGTAATGTGGTCACTCCTCGATGTTTCAGTAATCAACCTGGCTGCCATATTCTGTACCAGTTGCAGTTTTTGGGCTAGGCACAAAGGTAGCCCCATGTAGAGTGCATTGCAAAAATCAAGTCTTGAGGTTACCAGTGCATGTACTACAGTTTCAAGGTACCCCGGTTCCAGGAAAGGGCGCAGTTGGCGTAACAGCTGAAGCTGATAACAGGTGCTTTTGACCATTGGATTCACCTGATTTCTCATGTGAAGTGACAGACCAAGAAGTGCCCCCAGACTGCAAACACAGTCCTTTGAGGAGAGCGTGAACCCCCTCTGGAGGACTGGAAGTTGCAACCCAATACCTGGTTTGGGAGCCCATACTGTAAGTACCTCTGTTTTGTCTGGATTCAACTTGAGTTTGTTTTTCCTCATCCAGTCCATTACCGCTTCAAGACACTGACTGAGAAGAGAAATACCATCTGTTGTCTGAGCTGATGACCAAGACACGGAGAAATATATTTGGATGTCATCAGCGTACTAATAACACCCCGCCCCAGAAATAGAATGTAAGTTGAAGTTGTTTTACTGTGTAGGGTAGGGAGGGTGATGAAAAGGAGTAGTGTGTATTAGTATGTAAGTATGTGGTATGTAAGCTAAGGTAAAGTGTGGGGATGTTGGGTTTAGTTGTAAACTATTGTGTGTATGTTTTTGTTTAAATTCATGAGATGTATGAAGTTTATATGAAAGTTTATGTATATTTGTATATTGAATAAAATGTAATTTCAAAAAATTGACAAAATATTTCAGAAGAGATTTGCTATTGTCTTTCTGTTCAACTGAAAGAGTGTAACTTGCCCAAGGAAACCCACTGGCTTTCATGGCTGAGAAGGGTTTTGAACCCTTAGTCCAACATTTACACCCACCAGCTCCATACCACTTTCTACTATCATCTATCTATCTATGGAGATTGGAGCACTGTCTTTCATTCCCGTGCTAGGCAACTCACTAGGATAGACTGTATCACACAGCTCAGTCCCTGGGTGGTACTCATCCCATACTCAGTCCCATTCTTTAAAAGGTCTGGGAGAAACCCAGATTGGATACAGGATGAGTACTGCCCAGGGATGGAGCTGTGCAGTACAATTTGTCCCTGTGAGTTTACATCCCATGCATAGTGCAGGAATGAAAGCTGGTGCTCTAATCTCCCATCTATCGATCTATCTATCTATCCAGATCCCTGGGATCTTTAGTGAGCATACTCACTTATAGTACAGCTTGGATGTTAATAATCTGAGTTAGGCATTTCCCTCCTAGAGACCTGAGATTCAGATGTCAACCAAGCAAGCCAGCCTGTTCTCATTTGCAAACCTCTGTATAACATTATATGTGAATGAAATCTCCTTTGTTGTAGCTATACCACTCCTAAGCATTCAGGAAACTGTGCTCTTTTTTGTTATGACTGCAGTAGGAGTTTGTGCTATTGGCATAGCCTTTCACTTGGACAAGAAAAGAAATTGGACTCCTTTTAAAAGAACATTTCAGCCACATAAGGACATTTGCCAACTTTTTAAAGGAGAACCGGAAAGTCTCCTTATCATCATTATTGTGGATTTATGTAGTTCATATACCTGCCAGTAGTACCATCCACACCTATGAGCCAGAGGTGAAAATAGGGAGGAACACTTGTGTATCACATCATATTCTTACCTCCATGGATCACTGCCTGATCTGCCACATCCCTTCCTCCCCACATTACACATTGCTGTTTTCTGCTTCCCTTTATTAAAAGAAAAAATTGGATGCTTTCTTGGCAATAGCAAACACTGCACTGATTCAAAAGCAAAGGAGTTTGTGTGTGTTCCTTTGGTTAAAAATATACTACGAAGACATAATATCCTGTTGCAAAACAGTTCAGGAGACATTGTGTGTGGATAGGCAGGCTATGTTCAACAAAGAAGCATTGACGTTTGTGATGTGTACAGTAACATGTATGTCCAGTCAAGATATATTCCCCACCATTGCAACCCATGTATATAATATCTACACATTACAAGGAATTTACTACCCACTAAGGAGCCAGCCTGGTATAGTGGTTTGAGCAATGGGTGACAACTCTGGAGGCCAGGGTTCAAAATCCCCACTTGGCAATGGAAACCCACTGGGTGACCTTGGGCAAGTCACATTCTCTAAGGCAATGACAAACCTAGCCTGAATAAAGCTTGTCAAGAAAATCCTGTGATGGGTTCACCTTAGGGTTGCCATAAATCAGAGATTATTTAAAGGCACACAGCAACAAAATGTAGTGAAAGGTGACTGGAAGAGGGAATCTAAAATTCACTATAGGTACTCTGAAGTACTAATCCCTGATTATGTCCCATATCAGAGTCCTGTTAATAGGTGTTGTCCTTCATGTCTTCCTTGTAGGCTTCCCTCTAGTTGGTCATTATGCTTAAAGAACACAGGCTGCGAGTCGATACTATGAAATCTAGTCAGTTTCCAAGGCTGAATCCAACACTCTAAAGTAGTGGTTCCCAAACCTTGATGTTTTGGACTTAATCCCTCTAGCTGCTGGCCAAACTGGCTAGGGCTTCTGGGAGCTGAAATCCCTAAGACTTGCAGGACCAAAGTTTGGGAACCACTGCTCTAAAGTAACCACTACACCAGTGTGGCTCTCAGTATACTGTATATACACTGCAAATATTTACATTATTTTTACAATACAAATATTATAATGTAAATTACACTGGTACCCCGGGATACGAATGCGCCGCGTTACGAAATTTCCGGGTTACGAAAAAAATCCATTAAAAAAAACTGTTCCGGGTTACGAAGGTTATTTCGGGTTACGAAAAAATTTTTGGTGCTTTTCGGCGCTTTTTCGCACCAAATCGCGGCTTTCGCTATTAGCGCCTATGGGGCTTCGGCTTGCGAATGCTTTTTGGGTTACGAATGGCGCCGCGGAACGAATTAATTTCGTAACCCGGGGGAGCCCTGTACAATATACTGTATATCAGTTCCCTATTCTGTAAATAATTGCACTATTACTTCCCTCTGAATTCACAAAGGAAGCCATCTATCAACCTACCATGTTAGTTCATATTCTAGAATCTTAGACTGAATCCTTTCTTTCTGTTGTTTCTCACCTATTTTCTGTCTGTCATTTCCCTGTGAAGCATCTACAAGATGAAAAGTATGTAACCATAAAATATCTCAGGCCCTGCCATGAAAGACAAAATCAGTCAGACACTGAAAGGCGCCTGGTGCTATCTTGCTCCAGTTTTATCTCTCCCTCCCTCTCATGCACAATTCCTCAGATTGCTGCTTTAATTTTTGTTTTTGTTAATTTGTTAAGGATGAAAAATTACTATAGGTCAGGTTGACAAATATCCATTTTATTTTCAGGTCTGGACAAAAAAAATGCACAGTTCTCTTGTAAGCAAAATAACAGTGTTTGTTTGCAGAAATGTATATGCTGCAAGATCTCAACTGTACCATTACTTTATAGGCTGTTAAAAAGAGCTTGCATAGGTATCATTTTGGTTTCCTTTACCTGTAGATTACCTGAATCAACAAGGGATTGGGCTAGTTGATCCTTGGGATTTGTGTCAGCCATAAAATTCTGTGATTCTATTTTGATTTCAAAATAGCAAATAAAACACTAAAGATAAAATAAAACAATCACTAGTCATAGTAGTCAAAACCTCCCTCCAAATTAAAAGAGTGATATGATAGTTTAATAATCCCAGTCATCATTTCAATAAAAAGTGGAATGAAATAAAAAGTAATTTAAGCCTGATTAGAATTAGTTTGAAAGGAAATTACACATACCTACAAAGGGGGGAGGGGGATCCACATATGTACAAGATTTAATTTTATTATGGTTTTTAATACTTTTATTGTACATCATACTGATAATGATTGTGTGACTGAAGGGAACACTATATAGGCATGGTGTATTAGTAGATATATATACACACAAACACGTATGTTCAAATTGTTGCTGTATGCCTTCCATTTCCAATTTATAGTGAACCTTTCATGGGTTTTGGATTTTGGGGGTTTGACAGTGTTTGTTCAGAGGAGGTTTATGCTTGCCTTTCTCCGAGGCTAAGAGAATGTGACTTGGCCTGGTTCACCTAGTAGGTTTTCATGATTGAGTAGGGATTTGAATCTTGGGGCCAGTACATACCGGCGGGAAGCGACATGGCGGTGGCAAAACTAGGGCTCGGGAGCATGAAGAAACCACACACTCCTGAGCCCTAGTATGGGCGGACGGCAGCATCATGATACCCTCCTATCCATACGGGGGTGCTATGATGATGCCGATGCTGCACAGTGTCCAGACGTCACTTTCAGGAAGTGACATCATGGTGGCGGCACTTCTCCTTTTTGGCAGCGTGTCGGTGCTGTGTGGTGTGGTTGCTGCGGTACTGACAAATGGGAAAGATGGGCAGCATGGAGCCACCTATCTGTACTGCCCCTTGGTCTTCCAGAGACCCAATTCAAGATTCAAACCATTACACCACACTGACTCTCATGTCTCAAGTAGATAAGCTCAAATCCAACATCATGCTAGGGCTGGAGCACCAGCAGAGCAAAACATTCTTCTACTTACTGCTCGCTGAAGTTCTCAGTGCCACCTAAAATTTATTTATTTATTTCATTTCTGTGTCACTTTTCTCTCAGACAGGGGACCCAAAGTGATTCACAAATAAAATCATTTAAAAACTTCATAATATATTTTTAAATCATTAAAATCAACTAGCTAAAAACAGTATAAAATTATATAAACATACAAAACTTAAAAACATAACTAAAGCACACTCCCCATATAAAAGCCTCCCTGACACAATTATATTTTCAAAGCCTGCTCGAATAAAAGGATATTTGCCTGCCAGCAAAGGGAAAGCAGGGAGGGGGCCAGCCTAGTTTCCCATGAAAGGGAGTTTCAGAGGGTGGGAGCAGCCACTAAGAAGGCTGTCTCTCATGTCCCCACCAAGCGAGCCTGGGATGGTGGCAGGATCTAAAGAAAACCTTCTCCCATTGATCTTAAGACCCTTACAAGTTCATATGGTCTTTCAGATAGTCTGGACCTAAGTTGTGTAGGGATTTATCGTGACCAATTGGCTCCAGAGGGCTTCCTTGTAGGATTTGGGGGACATGGGAGACTACAATAGACATCAAACACTCCTCACAATTAGGATTGCCAGACCAGGATTATCTAAGCCCATGTTATTTGAAGGGCTAAACTTAAAGGATGATACCTTATGATGCTATGAGAATAGGTCCTGGTGATATTATAAAATGTGATAAAGTAAGTATCCACTGCAGCTGCACACCCTCTTTTTCAAATCTTGCCCTAAGACTCTTCTCCCTGAGAAGTGGAGATGAGAGACCAGGGCCTGATATCTGAGGAGCTCAGTGCATCTTATTTCTGAAGAAATGTTCAGAGAACTGAACATGAGTGAGTGCATAGAAGAGAGGATTTTGGTGGTTGTAGGTTTTTAGGCTTGCATCCTTCCGAGGTCGCTAAAGTGAGTACCCAGACTGTTGGGGGCAAATTAGCTTACTTGCTAATTAGCTTACTTGCTGTTCACCGCTATGATCTTTGGAATAGTGGTATATAAATAAAACAAATTATTATTATTATTATTATTATTATTTATCCATGGACAATGACAAGCTGCATCTGTCAAAAGCATGAGATAAAAACATAACCAATGAATTTAGGACTGTTTTTTAAAAAGAGAGATGATATAGACAAATATAGTATTAAAGTGTCCCAATTTGGCAGGGATGATCTCAATTAATCCTCTGGTGTCCTACTCTTTCACCTGCTTTTAAAATGTCCCAGGCGGGTTACAAACCGTCATTAGGGACGTCCCGAGGACGTCCCAGTTTGGAAAAGGGGCGTCTCTTCTAGATGCCCCTTGCCCTATCACGGACTCAGTCTGTACAAAATGGCAGCGCCCTGTTCATACGGGCGCCGCCATTTTGACGTAACAGACGCTCTGCGTCCGCACGTGGCGCACCAGAAGTGACGCCGCGAGTGCGCCCTTTGGCACTCGCGGTGCCTCTTCCGGGGCCTGAGAAGGAGCGCAATTTCCGCGCTTCTTCTCTGCAGCGTCCGGGAGCCGTGCCGTTTAAAGACTGCGGCTCCCAGACGCTGCAAGCGGCGGCGGAGCCAGACCACCGCTTTTCAGCGGTCTATAACCCGCCCCAGTTTCTTTTTCCTCCTCCCACTTCCACTTTTTAGCCTCACCTTGCTTCCATTGCTGTAAATTGAATTCAACATGTGAAATTAATTTGCACTCACGTAACTCACCAGGAGGAAGAGGAGAGGGCAGGAGGAATTCTTTCCTTCTCAGCAGGCTCAGCAAAAGTAAACTGTTGCAGTCTTTCCTAGCTTGTGTGTTCTTCCACTAACTTGACCACACTGTTGTTGCTTGACCACACATGTCCTAACTGATACCCAACCATGAAATAACGAGACCAGACACATAAATTGGATGAATAAAGGGCCATTTATTTGACCTATAATCTATTTAAAGCTAAGCACTTGAACTTCAAACTCTGAGCAAATTGATTAAAGTGAAGAGCCTGGTGCGGGTCCAGCTGAAGCCAGATGTCAATCCTAGACTTCCTCTTCAGCCTTCCCTTTGGGCACAAACACCAAACCCCGAGGTAAATTCGATGATTCAGATTGCATCCTCAGTCCAGTCCTAGGAAGGTAAACATAAGGCACTCTCCCCCAAACCCCCACGAATTTGTAAGGTTGAACAAAACCCCCATGTCTACCCCAAAGGCAGGTTCTCTCACAACTCCACGCCCCTTAACGTGTTTAAGCTGATCAAGAGCCTAACCTTTCACCACAAAGGGGTGCCAATGGTGCGTACCAAACAGTTCTTTAACCCCATATGGGCCAGTGAAACCTATTTAACAACCACCCAAAGCCAATTACCAGTCCCGGCACACAGTATGGCGTAGGCAAAAAACCCTGGGAAAAAGGGAGAAAATTCCTACCCGGCCCCAAAGCAACCAACAAAGTTCATACTGCATTTAGAGTGGGAGGGTGGGCTGCTTCATGGAAAAGAGGCAGGATGGGGGATGTACTGTCCTTATATACTGACTCCGCCTCCCATCACATGCTTCAGCTTGGTCCAATGGACCTTGCTTATATTGAAAATTATGGTCTCTATCATGGAGGGTATCAAAACCCCACCTTTCCTTAGGGTTCTGCCAATCGTCCTGGTGTGAATTTTCATCTGTGAAATGTTGGAAGGTATGAGAATAGAGCCAAATATGCCTGCCCTTTAATTTCTTTTTTAATTCAGCATATATGGAGCACATATCTATGAATATTTCTAAGTTGCTATGCAGCTGGCACAGCAGTTGCTGTAGATATGCCCAAGGCAATGTCAGCCTTGAAAATGACTTGAAAGACAGAGTCGGGAGGAGAAATTAAAAATTAGCTAGTGCTGCATATACAGGACTAATCTTCTAGGCTTCTTTGCCAGAAAGCCTCTGTAAGAAATCTTTAACCATTTTCCCACTACTACTTTAAGAGAAAACAGTATCCAGCAGCTACCTGGGGAAACATCTACCACGTGTACTTGTCTCTAAGTCAAAAAATACAAGCCCAAAAAATGGGCACCAAAATCCTAGGTAGATGTATATACGGGTCAATGTGTATACTTCTCTGTGAGCCTTGGGAAAGCTGTGGAGAAGGGAGGAAGGAGAGAGAGGGAAATCAGAGGTCTGTGTGCCCTTTTTTTGCAAGCCATCAGCCTTGGGGAAGGTTGTGGGAAAGGGGGGGGGGGATTTGAGGTTTGTGACCACATTTTGCATGCCCAGACTGCAACCCTTGGGAGAGGTCCAGAGAGGGGGGAGGGGGTGAAAAGTGGTGTTTTCCCCTCCATTTAGATCCTTTGTTATATGCTCCTGAGTTTAACCCTCGACGTATCAACGGGTCATATAAAAATCCACAATTTTGCCCCCAAAACCTGTCTTCGACTTATACATAAGGTTGACTTATACATGAGTATATATGGTAATCAGGAACAATATTTTTTACATTTACACTGAAAACAAATTATAGCTTTAAAAGAACCTAACAGTGATAATAAAGAGCAATAAATTCATTAACAGAGAAAAACAGAAAAGAGATTTTCCTTAAAGGAAATATCATTAGCTGTATCATCTCAAGAAGAATTCACTTTTAGGATTCTGCAGAACAATGTCAGAGTTCCCACAAACAGACGGCCCAAATGCATTGTGCTGGCACCGATTTTAGGGTTAGGGACCACACGATAACCACACGGTCCCTAACCCTAGCACGGCGTGGTGGTGCTATAATGGTGGCATCCCATCCATATGGGTGCTGCCATTGTGACATAAGCAACATGCGGCATCCACACATAACTGCATGTTGCTTACATAATGAGTATGGCATTGGTGCACTCGTTACATCCTCCCAGCAGCACAAAAAGAACCCATTTTTTCCAGATTCTTTTTCCTCCAGATGGACACCATGCGGTCTGGTGGCTGTGGCATCTCTCCAGAGGGAAAAAGGCTGCTGGCTTGCCACCCTTTTGGGACAGTCTGTCCCCTGCCATAGTCCTGCAAGATAAAGTGTAGTGACATTAAGGAAGACAATGACTTCTGTGAGGGGGAAAAATGTGAAATAGCTTCTCCTCAGATATGCTCAAAATATGCCTGCCCAAAATTTGAGAACTGTGGTAGAGACCAAACTGAGGCTGTCGTACTTCGGACACATCATGAGAAGGAAGGACTCATTGGAAAAGACAATAATGCTGGGAAAGGTGGAAGGAAGTAAGAAGAGAAGAAGGCCACATGCCAGATGCATAGTCATGGGTATGGGGTTGCAGGAATTAAGCAGCACAGTAAAGGACAGGGGGTCTTGGAGATGTCCCATTCATAGGGTCAGCGTGAGTTGAGATCAACTCAAAGGCAGTTAACAACAAGATAAAAGCAGAGGTCATGTAGTATTTGCTACCACATTGCAAGGCTAGTTTGGTGGATACATATGACAGGGCTTTGTTTGTAACAGCACCCTACCTGTGGAACTTCTCCCAAGAAAGGGTGACTAAGGTGCATTACAGATGGGCCAATGAGGCGCTGTCGTTCCACGCAAGGGGCAGCGCTTCCTGACGCACCTTGCCCCTCGCGTGTAATGAGTGCGTCAAAATAGTGGTGCCCTATACAGATGGGTGCCGCCATTTTGACGTCACAGGCGCATAGCGTCCGGACATCGTGCGACGGAAGTGACGCCGCAAGTGCGCACCTCGTGCCTTGTGGCGCCACATCCAGGGCAGAGAAAGAAGCGCCATTTTGGCGCTTCTTTCTTGCTGCACCCGGGAACCGTGCACTTTGGCTGCTGCGGTTCCCGGACACAGCAACTGGCAGCGGTGTGAGACCGCCCGTTTTGGGCAGTCTGTAACGCGCTTAAGGCTCCATACAGACAGACCAAAATAAAGCTACTTCGGGTCACTTTGGAGGTATGCTATTTCAATGGTGCATGACTCCTAAGAGTCTGGAAGCTACGCCAAAGCTGTGCTCTAGTCTTTAGGATTGGAACATGGCTTTGGCGCGGCTTCTGGACTCTTAGAACACATGCATCATTTAAACAGCATACCTCCAAAGTGACCCAAAGCAGCTTTATTTTGGCTTGTCTGTAAGGAGCCCAACTCTGTTGACATTCCTGAGGCAACTAAGACTATGGGGTTTTTTGCATTGTCTTTAAAACCAGGAGTAGCTGCTTGGTATGTTTTCATTGTCTTTGGTTTTATTACTTTAGTCCATATTTTAAAAGGAGTAAGCAAAAGTTGGAATGTGGAATGGTGATTCTAGAGGCCAGGATTCACATCCCCAGTCGGCCATGGAAAGTCACTGTGACCTTAGGTGAGTAACAGTCTCTCAGAGTAAGCAAAATGCAAATCCCCTCTAAACAAATCTTACCAATAAAACCCTATGATTGGTTAGCAATCGTTGGAAACCTTAGGGTTACCAATAGTTGGAAACAACTGGAATGCACATAAAAACATATTTTTATGTTTTTATTTAATATTTAATGTTTTCAGTGTTTTTATCGGTTGTACAACTTTTCTGGTGGGCTGAAAGGCAATAAAGAAATGCTTAAATAAAGAAAATAAAGCTCATTGCTGGACCACTAGTTTTAACCAGCCAGACAAATTGCCAATCCCTGTTTCTGGAGCTAATGCCAAAATTACTGAGGTTCTTAAAGAGCTATTTTCTCCACCAGTGTAAAGATTATCAGTTCTCTTCTCCAGAACACACAAACACATACAAACCTGTTATTGTTGGGATAGTGAGGTAGGTAGGATTCTATTCTGCAAATTACCATGTGATTATACTATCATATATGTCCAACCCTTAGACAGTGTTTGGATGGTTTGAACAATGAAAAACAACACATCCATGTGTAAATGGCCCACCACAAATTTCAGCCTGCAAAGAGAACTTTGATATTGTTGTTTCAAAAATTTTACTTTTAAAAGGAGGCACTTCACATATTCAGCTGCCAGCCGTAGTGAACATTTATCTGAAACAGAAAAATCAAGTGCTATGTGAATCAGGCTCAGAGGGTTCCCCTAAATATATGGCCTACCAGACTTGATACCAATGGCTGTACCAATGTTTGTATTGACCTGTAAGCCACTTTAGAGGCCTTTCCAGATCGAATAGCAGTGCATAAAGTCTTTAAATAAATGAAGTAGTATTTTTATGTAGCCCTGTGAACAATCACATCAAGATTAGTGAGTACTTATATATTTTGTTTACAATGTTGCACATGAGATCAGTAATGGAAAGACTGGATATGCACATCTCTCTACACATTTTGAACTATAGAGTATTAAACAAAAAACTTTGGCCCAGTACAAACTGCCCAGAAAGTGCAGGCTGGTGGTGACCTGTTTGCCTGCGGAGGGATGCCACAGCAGCCAAACTGTCAAGCATCCCTCCTCCCCAAAAAGAACCCAGAAAAACTGTGTTCTTTTTAGGACAACACGTACACGTCGTGAGTGCGCCATTGGCGCACTCATGAAGTAAGCAACATGCAGCAGCATCTATATGCTGTGCATCGCTTACATCAAGACTGCGCCCCCTATGTGGACGGGAGGCTGTCATTAGGTAGCCGCCGTAATATACTAGGGTTCTGGAACATGCGATTGCCATGTGCTCTGGCACCCTAATATCAGCGGCAAGCCCCTTTTCGCCCATTTGTCCTGGGCCTTTGTGTTGTTATTTGTTCTATTTTGGGGATAAGATCTATGTAAGATCTCCTCAGCCAAGGGAGAACGAGATTTTGATAAAGACTTTAGGACTCTCTAAATTCTCGTTTACCAAAATTCTTCACTAGGAATGCTTGAATAGCTAGGCTCTGCTTCACATGTCATATCATGGGCCAAGTAAACCACCCTCCCGCTATCCTCTTGGTGGGGATACTAGACAACAGAAGGCCCAATCCATGAGTTTGGCTCAAGCAGTCTGGATGACATCCAGGCTGTTCAGCACCAAACCCAGAGTATGCCCCTCTTCCCATGGATTTTATAAGCTCCCCAGTTGCTCTGCATCTTCCCAGAAGATCCAGAGTTTTCTGTTCTGATGTCAGACAGCTGTTCACACAGCCATCCTACTGTGCCACCTGGCACAGCCACTGCCACTGTATGTCACTTTCCTCTGAGGTCAGAAGGTGCTGCCCAACTATGTGATCAAAGCTGGGCACCTAGTTCTGACCTCAGAAGTGAGCAAATTGCCATAGCAGCAGCTACAATAAGGAACACAATGAGATGCATGTGTGAACAACTGCCTGGCACGAGAATGGAGGGCTAAAGTAACAGAGAAGATTGGTTAGCTCCAGGACCAGAATACTCTGGGCTGCCCCTGGAGTAACCTGGCCAGTGCAGAAAGGACACTGGTCTAGAAGACAAAAAGTTTTACTAAGGGAAAATGGAAGATGAAAATCTTGAACAATTATTACAATGGAGAAGACATTTTTGGAACCTCGTTTGGGAAGAATATTACGTTGGCCACGGAACCACTTCTCCTAGTTCCAACCTTGTCAGAAACTGAAACTTTTCTACATCGTTTCCCTGTTATCTCCGACTCACTTCATACTTCTTTCTTTCTTTTTCTAGTGAAGCAGAATGTACCACCATTTTAAAAGATAGTAGTTTTATCCCTTCATTTAGGCTGCAGCCCAATATGCATTTACCAGAATTTAGCCCCTTTCAAATCAATGGAATTTTCTTCTGAATAGACATTTACAAGATTTGACCACTAGAATTTTCAGTATGCCTGGAAATGGCAGAATTTTCAGTTTCCCTGGAAATGGCAGAATATATTAAGGGGTTTACAAGAAAAGAAGACAAACCATTTTCTCATAACCCAGTGAGTACGCTGGACCTGAGTCCTGTGTTTCAGCCAATAATCTAGATCAGGGGTTGGCAACCCCCGGCCCCCGGGCCGGATGTGGCCCGCGGAGGCCTTTCCGCTGGCCCCTGCCTTCCCCGGCCACCGCCGCCGCCAATTGCGGCTTTTCCCGGCTCCCGGGGGCCGCCATTTTGTTTTCCAAAATGGCAGCGAAGTCTCGCATGACCTTCCCTGCCATTTTGGAAAACAAAATGGTGGCGGCCTAGAGGCGAAGTCTCGCGTGACCACAAGAAAGGTCGCGCGAGACTTTGCTGAGGCCCGCTGCGGCCGCCAGAGCCCTCAAACAGGGCTCCGACAGCAGCAGCGGGCCTCCAAGAGGCCTGTTGCCGTCACTGGGGCCCTCCAAGAGGGTTCCGGCGGTGGCAGCGACCCTCTGGCGACGGCAAAAGGGCCAGCAAAGAGGGGGAGGCCTTCTGCACTGGCGGCCCCCGCCAGCTCTTTCCCGGCCTCTGACAGGGCCGGGGCCCCCATCAGGGGCTGGCAAAAGGAGGAGGCCTGGACCCCAGGGGGTGGAAGCTCTGACCCGGCATGCGGATCTGCCCCCGAGGGTTGGAAGTTCCACCCCCCCGGCTTCGCCCCCCCCCCCAGTTGTCTGAGGCACAGCAACCCGGCCCCCGGCTCAAAAAGGTTGCCTACCCCTGGTCTAGATAGTGAACATACAGGTTGTACAGACTGGCAGTAAGTGGTAGTATTACGGTGGGGAGCATAGCATTTGAATGATGCACACTCCAACATCACGACATCCACCTGACCCCACGGAGGCGGAGTTGCAGTGCTCCTTTCGTACAGCATTCACATGCCACATGCCAAAAGAAGTGCCAAAAATGCTGCCACAGTAGAAAGGGTGCCCTTTTTCCAGACTAAAAAGAAGCAGCATTTTGCTGCAGCCCCGATCTGGCACTCAAAGGTGTGGTGTTAAGCCACCCCTTACTCACCATCTGTTTTACCCCATAGTTGAGAATTATACTTATATATGTCCCTCTACCAGCTAGCAATGTAAAAGTAACCAAAGCTGTTTTCAGACAGGGCTTTTTTGTTCTCCTCCCATCTTGTCACCTATTCCTAATACCCTAGTTTCTGAAATAGTTTCCATAGTGGCACTATCATGATTGGTTGAGTCTATATTAATAGGCCTGGACAAGATACTAGGGTTTCATTTACACTTTACCCGGAGACATTCTGACCCAGGTTGCTTTGAAACTAGATCATTTTACAATGCTACAAAGCCACAGGCATGAGACTAGTTAGTCTCGCAGAGGTTATGGCTTCCTGACACTTGATTTTTTCATGGCTGGGATCTTCTGTAGAAAGAAGTATGTGAAGTATGTGAAAGACAGTTCAAACAAGGACACCATGCTTTTCTAATATATCTGATTCTTCTACTTAGCTAACATGAATGAGCCAAACATACAACAGGCTAGATTCAGGCCTTGACAAAGCCAAGGAATTGGCACAGATATTTGAATCAATTTTCTTGCTTCCTGTGTTCTAACTGGCAGAGACAGTAGGACAGGGAAAATCTATATCAATTCTCACCTGTTTCAGCTTGTTTTTATAAATTCTACCTTCAGATATTCTATAATTTCTGTGTTTTTAGTACCCTAGTGATGTAGCAAAACTGTAGGAATAAGTACTCTGGCAATACAGCAAAACTGTTGGAATAAAACCTTCCCCTGCAAATATGTTGTTTCTGCTGTGTGTCTTCAAGTCATTTCTGACTTATGACGATCCTAAAGTGGCTCTATCATGAGTTTTCTTGACAAAAATTGTTTAGAACAGGTTTACCATTGCCTTTCTCTGAGGCTAAGAGAGTATGATTTGCTCAAGGTGGGTTTCCATGGCTGAGAGGGGGATTCAAACCGTTGACTTTCTGAGTCCTAGTCCAGTGTTAATATTCTTTCATTTTTTATGTCTTATATGATCCAGTATATGCTTTTTTATTTGACTTCTGAAGTCCTACATGAGATCTCTCTCTCTCTCTCGCTCTCTTGCTCTCTCACTCTCTCTCTCGCTCACACACACACGCGCGCTCACACACACACACCTCTATCTTTCAGTCTTCATTTCTGATTACTCCCTTACTGAGAATCATTTTTCTATGAACTTCAAGTGTTAGATCCAACTAAGGGTTTCACTTCTTTACCTCATCTTTGTCCTTTCTCTCTTGCTGCTCCAAATTGTTGGAACTGTTTCCCCAAATGTTTGTGGGTTACTTCTTAAATTCCAGTTTAATTTTACCTTTACAATTTTGTATTTTCATATTATATGCAGCTGGACAACTTGTATTTGAATAATTAGTTCCTTCTGTCCCCTATGTTTTTGTTCTACACAATTAGACTGTATATATTTGACAGGGCTGTCTGTTTTACTTTGATGGCATGATGATGATGATGATGATGATGATGATGATGATGATGATGACACCTTCTTCCTAACGCCAAGCTTCAGAGAAAGGCTGGGGCTCAGCATCCTTGCATGAGAGGAGATGGATGCCTACTTGGTGATGGCTATTATTATTATTATTATTATTATTATTATTATTATTATTAAGCTTTGCTTATAGAGTGCTGTAAATTTACAGAGCACTGTACATACAATCAGTTAAAAATAAAATAAAATAAACCTGCCTAAGGCGTACATTCTACAACATTAATTTAACATAATACATACTAATGCATATTAACATTAAATAATAAAATATAGGAAGCCCATTTGTCTCCATATCTAAGCCCAGTAATATCTTCAGGAAAGGTCTGCATTATTGTCACAACATCCAGTGGAATAAACCATTTTTAAAAAACTATTTTTTGTAGTTTACTATTTCTCTCACCTACAAGTTGGATAAGCAGCACAGAACTGTTGATTTCCCTGGAGACTGAAACTCAGGTCAGACTGATTAAGTCACTTAACTGCTGTCTTGTCTGTGAATGTAAATGGCTAGGACAATAGGGGAGGTAAAGACAAAGGATAACATACCCGATGTGAATAAAATGAGTTGCTCAAATGTCCAAGGTTGATTCTAAGGCAAATCTATATGATCAGAGTGTGGTTGCCACTTAAAACACATGTTAGTGGTGGTACATGCAGAAAGCATAATCATGCCCAGGTGTACAAATTGGCAGAAATGTGTCATACCCATCCCAGTGTGTAAGTAAATGTCAATTTATTAGAGCGGCATCTCACCACGGATTCAAATAAAATGTGAACTGGCCTGTAGTTTGGTTATCTTTGGTGAGGGACACATTTCTGTAAATGAAATAGTTTTGGCAGGCATTTCTTAGAATGCTCTGCCCTGGTACTACTGTGTGGAAGGGGAGAGCACATGTAAGTAAGAATTGAAATCAAACCTTTAACCTCAATACTTTACTACACTATACTATCAAGGAGCCATGTTTGTTATTTTGTATGCAAAGCAGATGACAAATTGTGTGCATGAGTAGCCTTATCTTATTCTGTTCGGTCATGTGAAGCCTTCCTTCGTGTCCCAGCAGCCCAGTTCATAACTTGAGATGGGAGGCTGACTGGGCTGGGAGAACAAAAACAAGTACAGTGCAATAATGGAGTCCTTCAAAGTGAAACAGGAGAAATTTAGTGATATGAATATCTCTCCATTTTGATTTCTTTATAATGCATCTGCATTCTCTTTCCTTCCTTGTTTCATGTTGAGTTGCAAGACTCTTTGTGCTGTTTATTTACCACAAGAAAAATTGTTTTATATTTTAATACCTTTCCCCTAACAGAAACATTTTACCAAATGCAGAGGGTTTTCCTCACTGATTAAAATACATTTGTGTGTCAGTTGTGTGCATGGTAGCCATTCCTGTTTTCAAAAGTGCACCTTTAATAATAATAATAATAATAATAATAATAATTTTATTTGTATACTGCTTTTCCTCCAGATCAAAGCGGTTCACAACATACAAGCTACATGTCACATGCTATAGCACAAAGCAATACAATACATCAACAGTGACATCAGCGATCTCATACAATTCAACAAAAATCCTCAAAAACCATGTACCAAAGCAGTCAAAAGCCACATTTGGCAGGCTTGTTGCCGCTGGCCTGCTCTCTCACCATCAAGATGGTGGAGGGCTCTGAGTCTTTCAGGTGAGGCCTGTTGTTGCCTGCCTGCCTGCCTCTCTCCCCCTCAAGATGGTGGTCGGAAGGAGGGCTCTTTTATGTATTTCATTTTACGAGACTCACAAATATTTAAATTCTCTGATGAAATGCATTTCTTCTCACATCTCTTGAGGGATACAGGACAAATACCATGAATGAGATTGGAGAAGCCAAGCAACTTGACCCACCACATCACACCCCAGCCATGCCTACACCACTCCCTCTTTAGACATGAGTAGAGAAGATATATGAAAAACAAGCATGGCTGCCTTGTCATATCTAGATTGCCCCTAAGGCTGGATTAGATCTTGAACAACTACTGCTGGAACAGAAGCATAAGGTCTAGGGTCAAATTGACAAAATGGTCTACAATTAGAGAAAAGACTGTTTTTCTTCTCCACAATGTGACCCTTTATGAGTCACTCCAGCTACACAATTGTGGGCAGAGCCATTGTCTTATTAGCTTCAATCAAGAGTGCTGACTTTGTTCTTTGACGTCTCACTGATGAAAGAATTTGCAAAGCTTGCAACAGTTATTCCAAATTACAGGAAGTTACAAAAAGGAGAAAGTTTGAAGAATCATCACAATGGGGTCCAGTTGCCCTTTTGACTCCAATCAAGACAGGTTATGCAAGCCTCCTAGCATCCCCCTCTTCTTCTCCTTTTCCACCCACCCTGTTCTGCCCAAAGCCCTGATCCATGCCAATCTATTGTTATTTTTGTTTTTGAGTCACGCAGGGTGCTTCAAAGCTCCAGAGCTGCATCATCTTCCCTTGAGAAAATGTACAGAAGAGGCACAGTTCAGATAATCTGTGCTGCAGTTTCTCTTAAATTGGAATCTGTGGTTTATCTTTTTAATTGACAAAAAACAGACTAATAAAGCACAGCTCATTAAATGTCCCAGCAATTGTGAGATAGTACAACTAGGTTGTCCCCTTAAGTCTTTTCAGAGTGGTTAAGAAAGAAAAGAAAGAAAAGAAACTGTGGTATTTAAAAGTTTACAAGACACATGATGCTCTCTGGTTTTACATAAGAACTTTTTGGATACCCAGGCTATAAACAAAGCAATTAAAGGGGCTGACAGAGAATGGCATTGTTCTTGGGTTACAAGATGCTATTAGTCAATTCTCCACAACTCAACAATAGAAGTAAAAGAGAAGCTATTATTGAACATGGCTGGAGGTCTCCATAACAAGATTTTAAAAAAAAATGCAGGGGTAGCCATGTTAACCATAAAACAAAATCTAGAGTACACATGGTGGCAATTTCTTTATACTAGCTTTTGAAGCCAACTACCTTCTTTCTCAGGCAAAGATAAAAACAGCAGTGGCATTATAATCACAAGTGTACATCTTGCTTGGGGCTGAGGCATTACTGAGGAAGAGTCTATGTGTAGAGAAAGGTTATGCCACACGCTATGGCTATGACGTGACTGAGAAGAAGAATAGTAAAATAAAAACAGTGAAAACTCTTTTAATTCTCAATTTGCACTAACAAGGCCCCTCCTTTTGAGATCTTAATTTTGCCTTTATTGTTGTTAACTGTCCTCACGTCAACTTCAGCCTATGACTGAGAGACTTCCAAGTCACCCTGCCATCAATGGCTTAGCTAAGATGTTGCAGATTGAGGGCAAAAGCATCCTTGATTGAGTTTATCCATCTGTAATATGGTCTTCTTCTTTTCCTACTGCCTTCTCCTCTTTTGCAATCCAATATGTTTTCTGGATTGTGAGATACGACATTGTAACTGTAACTCAAGAGAGAGTAAGCGGGCTGGGACCTTCAACCAAGGTAAATCATTTTTTTCCCCTCAAATTTAGACTGGATTGGCATGTTTTACCTCTATACCTATCAAAATGTTCCTGATGCAAAAACATGGAGACTTCTTGAGGCCTGTGGCCTCCCAGGAATAGAGACATATTTGGTTGCAAAAGAAGAGTCCTTGTTGATATGCAAATGGACTTTAAATTCCTGGACTTTGCCCAATTGCCATATGGCCAGAGGAAGAAGGTCCAGCCTGCTAAAGACACTCTTCCCATACCATCTTAACTAAGGACAGAAACAACAAAATGCAAGCATCTTACTAACATCTCTAATTTTTCTCTTGTTTGGTATGTAATCATGCCTGATGAAGAAGTCAGTTGAGCTTAGAAAGCCTGCCAAAAGTATATTGTGCATTTCTGTTGGCCAATACAGGTATCACTGTTTGATGGATTTTTGTTCAAATCTGATAGTTACAGAAGTTTCCTAAGAGTTTTACTGTACTCTAAGAAGGAAACTAGGGCCTTGCACAGGACAAGAGAATAAAACAAACCCAAGTCTGAAAAGAAGAGGAACAATATTGTGCCATTTAGCCATGCACTTTGTTAGATTTACCAGCCTTTGCATGATCATACTCACTAATAACTAATTTGCATGTTTTCTGATTTCCTGTTTGCTTTACTTTTTAAAAGTTTTACAAAGACTAAGGTATTATTATTATTATTATTATTATTATTCTGCTAGACCCTATTGGTGTTGGCAAAGGCTTATTCATTGTTCAGCTTCTGCCTTGCCAACTTGATTATTCTGGTTGAGGCATCCACTACTACCTCTCACATTTCCTGAAAATTGAGTTTAATATGAAGCCAAACCTGCAATTTTGGCTCATAAGCAGGCCCTTCTATCACCAAGGTCTTTACCTTGGCTCTTGTCAATGCAGGCATTATTTTTACAAATACCCCAAATGGTGGGTGGCCACAGAGGAAGAAGGGGTCATTTCTGGCTCTTATCCAGACCATTTCCCCCTCAATCCCACAGGCCACATCTGCCATTCTTTCAAAACTAAGAGTGACCAGATGGCTACTTCTGACTTGGGGGGAGGGGGAGGAAAGCCATTTCAGATTCCCGAAGGGTCCATCCTTTCCCAGAAATAGCATTAAAATGGAGAATGACAGCCTCTGAAGCTCTCAAAAACTCAACATTTTTGTCATGGGCAACACAGGCAGAACACACAAAGGGGCCAAGTTGAAGGGGCATTGGTGGTGTGTGGGCTGTTCAATTCCCTCCCCTGTTTAACATATATATCTAGTGATGGCTACGGTCATGCAAGGCTTCTCTCGTGGAGCAGAACTACAAGAACCATACATTTTTATTAGATTTCTTCCTCTGGACTTTAGCTCCTGAATGGCTGGTTTCTAAAGAAAGACGCTAAAATTTAACTCTCATTGTGTGGTAGAACAGTAAAGAAAGATCTCTTTTCAGCCAAGGGTTTCCATATTATGGTATCCCTCAACTGTCAGAAGCAAATTTAATTGATCTCACAGCCCCTGAGCTGCTTCTGTTGTTTGAGACCTGGTGATATGAATTTCTAGATTCTTCTGATAACTCTACAAAGGCCAAGAACCAACCATTTGATAAGAAGAGATGGATGGAGAAGAGAAAACATGGTTGGTGGGAAGGCCCAGATGCTATGTATGTGAAACGTATATCCTCTGATGGCCATGAATTCATTGTTAAGTGAGAACATGCACTCCCACCAGGAACCACAAAAGCTATGTTGAGTGGTCCAGGACAATTTGCTGGAAATGAAACAAATGAAGTAAATTTTAGAGAGATTCCTTCTCATGTTCTATCCAAAGTATGCATGTATTTCACTTACAAAGTTCGCTACACTAACAGCTCCACAGAGATCCCAGAATTTCCTATTGCACATGAAATTGCACTGGAATTGCTGATGGCTGCAAACTTCTGAGATTGTTAAATAAACTAAATTATAATAAAAATGTAAACTTTCCCCACTATTTAATACATGTATTTCAGTTAGATTCTTTTTTTTTTAACCTAGTATGTTCTGTATGTATGTTTGGTTAAGCAATGTAATGGTCACTGTTGCTGGCAGTGGTTTGCATGTGGCCCACTCATGCTCTGATTTTGCTTTGTTGCTACAAAAGTAACAGACTTCCTACCAAAAGGCAAAAAAACAAACATGCCATTTAAAAAAAAACAAGCACATTTAATCTAGGAATGTTATCTGTTAGTAGAAAGTGAGGGAGTGATTCTCCCCCCCTCCCCTAAATTCCACCTCCCACCTGAAGCCCCCGATCACCCCTACTCAAATTTGCTGGAGAGATTTGTGGGACACTTTTTTCAAAAAAAGTATTTTGAGGGCACCCTGGCAAGTGATGAAGGAAGCTTTGGAATAGCTGGGGGTTGCCAAATATCACCTTCATGCTCATTCCATTAATGTAGACCTCCTGTCAAACTATGGGATATAAAATCCCCTCTTTTTTTAGCTTATTTCATCCTTTGTGGAAGGCAGTATTTATGAAGTATCATATTTTGTCTGGCAACCCCCACCCACACCCATTCATTTAGCATCTACCTCCTTAAATGTATAGATATAGATATACAGTACAGATATTCACACATCCTGTGCGATATGATACCCACACTGCCCAATGATACATTTTCTCATTTTGAATGTTTCCAATGTGGTTTTGGGCCATGGGAGGTAGAATCAGACTCAGGCATATTAAAATACTTTGAGGAAAGAAACTAATCTTTTCTTCACATACCATTTGCCCAAGGGACCCACTTCATGAGCAATAGAAACAGATTTTATTATATTGTATTGTCTTGTATTTAGAAGGAGGGCAAAGAGGAAATACCACCATTTTTTATATTGGCTAAATATACATGCAATGTGGTTTTGATTTTTTGTTAATTTCAGCTATTGGAATCATGTCCCTAGCATGTGAAGGCTTTTATAGCAACACCAAGCAATTACCTTTGACACATAGCTTTGTGTGTGTGAGAGAGGGGGGGGTTAATATACTATGTTTTCTTTTCCTTTTCTTCTTTATAAATATATTATGTATAAGTGTTCTTAACTTATACAAAAAATATACTAAAATATGCAGCATTCTTCTTCAAGACAATGTATTTCAGAACATGGAAAAGCACCTTTTCATTTATTCATAGACCAATTCATTTCTTGATGTGTTTTTATGTTCATGTCACTGTCTACAGAAGACAGAAGACCTTGAGGAAAGTGAAAGAAGAAAGAGGAGTTACAGGCCCTATTGTGCAAAGCCCTGGCCAGAACACTGCAGAACGTCCTAAAAGTCTTGCTGGTTTAGCACATGGAGTAGCTGTCTGTTTTGTTTCACTGTCTCAGTTTTGTTTTGTTTTGTTTTGTTTTTTACTTAATGGTCTATCACATGCATGTGTATGTTTGTGTGTTTTAAGTCAGGATGGAGTATTGCAGTTACCCTCAGCTCAACCTTCATGTTTTGGCTTTCTCACCAGGATGTTTAGACATGCTTTCACACTACACAATACAGCACTTTGATTCCACTTTAAATGCAGTGGTAGAATCCTATGGAAACCTGGAGTTTGTAATCAGGGTAGAGAAACCAGAGGAACTCTCTGGATGAGAATTGCTAAAGTGGAGTCATGGTGCTATATTTATATAATGTAATGGGCTCCAGAAAAAGAATCTCTTGAGTGCAATAGAACTAATACTCAAAAATCTATGACCCAGCTTTATTCAGCAATTTGTGTGACTTGGAGAGGCAGGAATAATGCTTCCAAAGACTAAGTTTGCTTACATGTGCTAGAATGCCTATGGCTCTGAGAGTACATCATGACACAGTGTTATGCAGTTAGGGCCAAGAGGCTGCCAAGAGAGCATCATAGCTACAAGAAGTATGCTGCCTCCCCCTTTTTTTTAATGCACACAAGGGGAGAAACCATCTTGGAGATGTCTCATCCAGAGAATCACCATGAGTCAAGGTTGACTCAAGAATGGTTAACAAGCAAAACAAAATAAAACAAAACAAAATAATGGAAGTAAGCTACCATCACAAAGGCGCGTTACAGACCACCCGTTTGGGATGGCCTGTAGGCGCTCCTTTCCCCGCCGGATCAGGGCCTCAGCTGTCAGAACGGCAGCCTCCAAGGCCCCGATCCACCACTTTCCAGGCCACGGGGAAGCGGCAAAAATATTAGGGTTAGGTGCGTGCGTAAGGCACGCACTTTGCCTAATCCTAGTACGTCCCCAGGACGTACTTTACGCCCGTTTGTAACGGGCCTCAGTTTGGGGAAATTTAATACCCATCCCAGATGAAAGCACCAAGCTGCCTTCCCACTCCCTTGTCACTAAAAGTATTTGACATTGTCCCATGGATGTCCACCTCTAACAATATAAGAATGACTGTTGAATGCCTGCTGTATCATTCTGCATGCTATAAATGCTCATTTTACACTGCTAAAAACCAATTGCATGACATTTATGGGTTTTGACTATATTGTTAGCAAAAAAACAAACACTCCCTTGAGTTTTAAATCAGCACAGACTCTGATATTTCCAAATAAAGAAATACAGGAGATGGAATAAAGCCATACAAAATGTCACTATACTCTGAAACTTGTTGAAACATAAGATTTCAAAGAGGGGAAAATGCATAAGAGGTTCTTCTATCTCCATTCATTTTCCCCCCTTCTGAGCATTTTTTTCATTCTTGAAAAACCCATCCTCCTGGAATAAGAAAAAACAGTTTCCACCCTCCTGGAATAAGAAAAACAAATGTGGGGGGAATTGTCTCACACACCATCCTTTCTACTTTAGGGAAGATGATATATCTCAGGGTTTGGCCAGGTATCAAATGTTTGTATGTCAAGAAATGATATCTTAAAAACTAAGGACTAGAGGAAGCAATATGGTTGCCATTTGCAAACTGGATTTGAATGCAGCCATCCACTTCATTTTCATTAATGAATGTCCACATGAAAGCTTTTATGTATAGTATGCACTTCTGTATACCATGCCACCTAAGACAAGCAATCCTGCCTCATATCTTTTACATGTTTTTTTCTTTATATGCTCCCCTCCCTAAAGCAAATTGTGCAGTTTTTGTTGAGAAAATTGCATTTGCAAAATTTGGAGAAGTGCAAAGAAACAAAAAGGCCAGTTGCATTCTACTTCAAATATTATTTCAGAAAGTGTGAATTAGGTCAGTTAGTATTAAAATGTAAACCAAATTAATTTTTGTTCTTTCTTTAACAGAAAATCTTTTTAGTAGTTCCAAGCATGTCAGAGAATTTCCATGCAAGCAGAGCACCTCATAAACCATGGTATTTTCTCTGTTTTGAATAACTAATTAGTTGATATGGCATATCCTCCAACTGTCTGATTTGGCAGGGACAGTCCTGATTAATTTTCTATCATCTCACTTTTTCAGCTGCTTTCAAAATGTCCCAGTTTCTCTTTCCTTCTCGTACTTTTCCCCCTTTATCCCCAGTTTACTTCAGTTGCTGCAAACGTAGGGCAAAACAGCCTTGAAGCTGCCTGGTAAGCCTGATTTGGGCTGTGGCAGCCTCACTCCAAGGCCCCAATCTGCCATGGTGCTGGTCAAAAAAGGTGAGATTTTCAACTGCTCCTTTTTCAGCAGCAGAAAAGCCACCTTTAGTGGCTCTTCTGCGGTCCCACAGCAGCTTCCTGGCATGATGGAAGCTTGCAGCATGTAACTGCTATGTCCCCAAGCTGGCCACGAGTGGGCAGCCAGGTAGCTGGAAGCTGGCTTCCAGGTGGCTTCAGAGCATGAGGCATCAAAAGCCACACTCTGAAGCCACCTAGATGGCAGTACAAAGGGGTAGTCTATTTCACCCCTTAGTTTGAAATACAAAAGTAGTTTGCACTCTGTTTAGTCATCAGTCGGTCAGAGTGGAGGGGCAGAATCCTGCCTTTCCCATAGATTCAGGCAAAATCAAACTGCTGCTGCCTCTTCTAGCTAGTATATACATCCTCATTAATAGCTCTTGCTATCTTGATCATACTGTGCTGCTGCTTGGCCACATGTGCTCCAGTTTTCATCTGTGAAACTTTAGAAGTTATCAGATGGAATATGGAAGAGAGTAGCCCTTAAAGCAAGCCATCACAACTTATGACACACTGAGCCAAATGCAGATCACATGGTAGTCCACTGAGTGATTCATAACCCTCTACCTTATCTCTTGCCTGCCTGGGAAGGATTGTCAAGCAACTGATAGTATCAAAATGTGGCTAATTACCTTTTGGATCAGTACATCAGAAGATGTCCAAATCTGTTCCAGATTAAAATACATAGAATCATAGACTTGGAAGAGACCACAAGGGTTAAATAGCCGAACTCACTCCAGTGTGGGAATATACAAAGCACTCCTGACAGCCTCTGTCTAAAAACTTCCAAAGAAGGAGACTTCACCACATTCTGAGGCAGCATATTCCATTGTCAAACAACTCTTGCCTTCATGACATTCTTCCTAATGTTGAAATGGAATCTCTTTTCCTGTATCCTCTATGTCCTAGTCTCTGGAGCAGCAGAAAACAAGCTTGCATCATCTTCAATATGACATCCTGTCAAGTATTTAAACATGACTAACATGTCACTTCTTAGCTATCTCTTTTTCAGATAAACACACCCAGCTTAAGACTTTACAGGACTTGGTTTCCAGACTTTTCACTCTTTTTGTCACCCTCCTTTGGACACCTTTCAGTTTGTCAATATCCTTCTTGAATTGTGGTGCCCAGCTTGACTTACTTTGAGGACTGTGATGTTTTACAAGACCTTGGTCCCTAGATTTTGCTCCATTCACTCTGTCCAGAACTCCATGAAATTCCCACCCCATAACATGTCACCACTTACTGAATTATAAGGAGACTTGGGGGCTCTTATATCCTGGGACTACACAGTAATAGTAGGTTATGTTAAGCAAGAAGGAGCCTCATGGGTCTCATACATTTTCTGTATCAACTTTCCTGAAAACCTTCCAAAATTAGGGGGGAAATCTGAAATGAAATTATCATAGGGGAATTCCTCCAAACAAAAAAATCCTTCTATTTCACAGTCACTTGGCAGTATTACCAGGCCAGAGGTATGCTGCAGTGGAAATGATCTAGATGTATTGAGTGGTAGCTCCCATGATTGGCTGTGACAGTTCTGAATGATGAGCTACCTTGATTGAGTCCCTTTCTGGCAAAATGGGAGATATATTTTTAAAAGGGGGAGGAAGGGATGGATGCATGCTGGGGCTTCTAATCAAGCCTTTTTGGAGTGTCTAAGGGTTGGAGGACCCCAGTTTACTCTACAGAAAATATGGTCTACTGCTGTCCTGGTCCCTATGTCATTGTTCTTGTTGTTGTTGTTATGTGCCTTCAAGTCATTTCTTATGGTGACTTGGCCAGGCCTCACTTGGAATACTGTGTCCAGTTCTGGGCACCACAATTCAAAAAGGATGTGGAATGTGTCCAAAGGAGGGCCACCAAAATGGTGAAGGGCCTGGAAACCATGCCATATGAGGAAAGATTTAGGGAGCTGGGTATGTTTAGCCTGGAAAAGAGATGGTTAAGAGGTGATATGATAGCGTTGTTTAAGTATTTGAAGGGGTGTCACATTGAGGATAGAGCAAGCTTGTTTTGTGTGGGCCCGGAGAATAGAAAATGGAACAATGGATGCAAGCTGGAGGAAAAGAGATTTCGCCTAAATATTAGGAAGAACTTCTTGACAGTAAGAGCTGTTTGACAGTGGAACACACTTTCTTGGAATGTAGTGGAGTCTCCTTATTTGGAAGTCCTTAAACAGAGGCTGGATGTTCATCTGTCGGGGATGCTTTGATAGAGAGTCCCTGCATGGCAGGGGGTTGGACTGGATGGCCCTTGTGGTCTCTTCCAACTCTATGATTCTATTATTCTCCCTCCAAGAATGGGCAGTCTGGAGCACCACCCTCAGAGCTTCCTTCCAGGTCTTCCTTCCAGCCAAGGGATGCCCATACCTCATGGTTCCTGCTGCCCCTGGCACCAGGCCTGGGCAAGCGCATGTGGCTGTGGGGCAGTTGGAGGGGCTCTACCAGGCCTGATGGAGCCAGAAGGAACTGCAAGGCTTGGGCACCCCTTCACTGGAAGGAAAGGACCTGGAAGGAAGCTTCAAGGGTGGCACTCCCCAGTCCCCATTCCTGGGGGTGCTCTGAGGCCTGGCTGGATAACCTCGCAGTCTATTTCAGCTCCGGACCTGCTGAGGCTCCGCTACTGTGCTCCTGCCCTCCAGGGCCGAGTGACAGGAGAAGGATGAAGAGTTGGAGGAGGAGGAGGAGAGAAAGGCAAGGTAGGCTTCGGGTGGCTGGGAAGGCAAAGTCCCATAGTCCTCAATGGCCGAGTAGCCATGTGGCTGTGCCACCATTGTGGTCAATGGGACTTCAGCATACACAGATTTTGCCATACGTGGGGGGATGCAGAACAGATCCCCTGTATATAGTAAAGGCCCACTGTATTTCCTTAAGTGTGTAAAGGGTTCAAATTCATCTTTTTTTATTTCCCATGGTCTGTGCATTGATGTAGAGACATCTAAGACTATAGACCATTCCCCATAGCAGCTTATTTAAGTTTTTTCTCTTCCCACTGTTGGGTTCTTATACTATTCACCTAGTTCTCTCTATAAAATTAAGGCTGATCTCTAGTACCTGATGAACTCCTGCCCTCAAAACACTGCCTCCCTTTCCCACATAACCCAGTTAAAGTCCCTCCTGATCAGGTTTCTGAACCTCTGAGCAAAAATGTTCCTGCCAATCATTCCCAGCAGCAACATCCATGAAGCCAGTTGTTCACCTCCACTATTCTTCTCTTTCTTTTTGGGCCATGTCTTTCAACTGGGAGAACAAACAAAATGACAACCTATGCCTCAAAGTCCTTCAGCTTCTGACCCAGAGCCTTATAATCTCTTGTGATATCCTGAAGGTTATGGCTTGCAGTGCCATTACTTCCCACATGGATCAAAAGGAAAGGGTAGTGATCAGTGGGTTTGATTAGTGCCTCTTTGTTAAATCACATAGACGTGGTATGGAGCGCCAAAAACAGGTGCTGGGGAGGTGCCTCTCCTTGCTCTGCAGCAGTGCCATAGCAACCAAATTGTGCAGTGCTGCGGCACAGCAAGAAAGAAGTGCACAGAAGCGGCTCCTTTTTTGTGGTGCAGTTGCACCGCACCAAATTGCCAGCGATGGCGCGATGACGTGCCAGCAGCACAGCGCCATTTGGACGCTACGCTGCTGGCACATCATCATTGCGTGCACCATCTGGGTGGTGCCGCACAGCTGCGGCACACCTATGATGTGCTGGGGTTGTGGGGCGTGTGCACGCCCCGCCTCCGAACAACCCTAGTATGTCATGGGCACACCACAAAGGGCCTGTCTGTACCAGGCCATAGTTTCTGTTACAAGTTTCTAAGTAAATTAAAATGGTAAAGGTAATCTCTTGACATGCATATCTAGTCATAACCGACTGTAAGGGGCAGTGCTCATCTTCGTTTCTAAGAGCCAGCATTGTCCAAGGACTGCTCTGGTGATCACGTGGCCAGCATAATTGCACCGAACACTGTTACCTTCCCACTGAGAAGTGGTACCTATTTATCTACTTGCATTTGAATGCTTTCAAACTACTAGGTTGGCAGAAGCTGGGGCTAAGGATGGAAGCTCACCCCATCATGCAGCACTTGGGCCTCAAACTGCCAACCTTCCAATCTTCCAGTCATCAGAACTGGCATCTTAACCACTAAACCACCACATACTTTCTAAGTAAATTACTCTGTTGTAAATACAATGAAAATTTTCTCTGGAAATCTGTGAATTTATACAGTTTGAATCCCTAGGATACTAGTTTGGCTTAAATACAAGGCGTGAAGTAGCTAAGATGACTTTTTAAGTCAGACCAAAATCCCACATCTTTATTGAGGTAAACAAAGGTAGAGTGATTGGGAGAGCTTAAGTTTAAAACGGATGTCGAAGAAAGACAATCAGCTAGTATAACTGAGTTCCTCAGGAACAGTGTGGAAGAACAAGATTGCATCAGATGTTCTTTTTGCATCAAAGATTGACTGCCAAGATGGTTTTGAGCCTAGAATACCAATATATGTGTGTCTCAGTTCAAGATCTTTGTTTTAAATGCTTCCGCACTCTAAGCGTGGGAATGTGTGGGGAAAAGTTCACACTGATAAAGCAACAGGCAGAAATTTGAACTGTCCTCCCAAGTGAGTCTGCCAACATATACTGCAAAGCCTTTTATGATTGCCCCCTCATAAGAAGTTTTGATTATGTTAATAAGGAGCCTTCTACTCTGCATAGGTCAAGGGCAAGGGAGTGTATAATATCTAATGGGAACCATTCCCAAGGGATTCAATTACAAAGTTGCACTAGCAGCTTCCTGGAATCATCTTGGCACTGCTTCTGGGAAAGACAACTCCCCAGCCCTCCACCCCCAATAACCAAACAACAGGCATGAACAGGGTGGGAGTGGGAAGAGAAAGAGGTTAGTTACTGTGGTTGGCACTCTGCTGAACACCCACAACAAACAGGGATCATGGAGATACAAAAAAGGTGCCAGCTCCCAGCTTTCCAAATTCCCCCGCCTGCTCTCCTGAATGAGCCAAGGGATGGATGCAGACGCCAAAACCAGATCAGTTCCAGTAAACAGGCTGCTGCTTCCCTCACTTTAGGAAGAAGCAAAGCCACTACAGCAAGGAAGATTTCAATGGAAGTAAACAATCTGCCTAGTGGAAGAGACTGTACTGTGCCATGAAGTAGTGGTGTGCAATTAAGTTTCCATAAAGCCAAAACAGAGGTCAGAGTAGTGGATTGCTTGACTCTGCCACTATTACACTCACACAGCATCTTGGTCTGCTTGTGGTAAAATTGCTTTCCTGTGCTTAACTGAGGTTGGCCCTAGGTTCTTTCTGATAGAAGCCCAATCTCTGTTCATTGGCTATTGCAGGCCCTGTTTCTTGTTTACTGGCACTCTCTCATCATGGATCTCCAGGTGATGATTATGATGTCATTGGTACCCCATCAGCATCTTTATTCCATATCCCTTTTCCAGTCAATGAACTCCTCCATGCAGAATTTCGTAACAATGAATGTTCTGTCAGTATTTCTTATGGCACTAATGATGTCATTGGTGCCTGTCCCTTTGATTTCTTATGGCCTAATCAGCCCATCCTGCTCCATTACTCTCCCAGGCCATGTTTGTCTCTGTCAGGAACAGAAGTCAAGGCTTCAAAACAGGAAGCACAGGCTCCATTTGCCCACTACCTTCTCAAGTGCACATTGCAAACTTATCTTGTGAATTCAAAAAACAGATCTGCAGTTCCCCAGTGCTATGATCTACCTACAATTCCCAGATGTCCCACAGTAAACATCAAACTTTTTCTGAATGTTTTTTCCCCGCAAGTCCCATAAATATTGTTTCTGCTGCTGCTGCTGCTGCTGCTGCTGCTGCTGCTGCTGCTGCTGCATGTGCCTTCAAGTCATTTCCGACTACCCTAAGGCCAACCTATCATGGTGTTTTCTTGGCAGATTTCTTCAGAGGGGTTTTTCCATTGCTATCTTCTGAGGCTGTGAGAGTGTGACTTATCCAACGTGATCCAGTGGGTTTGTATGGCTTAGCTGAGGTTTGAATCCTGGTCTCCAGAGTGGTAGCCTGAGACTCAAATCACTGTATTATGCCGGCTCTCATTGTTTTCTCTATATCCAGTGTGAAAGAACATCTCCCTCTCCTTCTAATTCCTCGATCGCCTAAACCCCACAATAATGTAATCTTTGTGGTAATGGAAGACACAGTCCATAGTGCTGTGAAATAGTAAGATATCATCATCATCGTCATCGTCGTCATCATCATTTCATGCCTTCTTCCCAGTCCAGGATTTAAGGCAGCTTCTCACCTACCAGTGTGAGATACAACATTAAAGTTTATATCATGCAAAAATTAAAAATACATTTAAACAAACAATAGCATTAAAAACAGTTAAAAACAAGACCATTAAAAAGAAAACAATGTATAAACTGTATAAACAATAGGCTCTTTTCCCTCTGACCAATCAATCATCAAAGGCCTATCCAAACAGAAATATCTTCTCTTGCCTACAGAAAGATAGCATGCAGAACCCAAGTATCAACTGAAGAGGGAGTTCCAGAGCCTGAAAGCCATCACCAAGAAGGCCATCTCCTATGTTCCCACCAGAGGTACTTGTGAGAGTAGTGGGACAGAGAGAAGAACCTCCCATTGAGATTTCAAAATACAAGAAGACTCATATTGGAGAACGTGTAGTTTTTCTGACTTTCCAGTTACAGTCTTCTTGGCTTCCTACTTAGATTCCAGACTCCCTAACCCAGCACATATTCCTCATCTTAGGAATGCATTTGAACATCCTTGCTGCAGCTGCACAACCAGGAAAAGGAACAGCTGGGAATTTCATAAGTGTGCCACTGGAGATTTACACTTTAGCTATTGGATCTTGATCAGGATGTGCCAACAGCACCATGTGTGAGAGCAGCAGAAAACTGCTTCCAACCTTCTTCAGCAATTCAGGATATCAGTCATGAAGTCCCCCCCCTTTTTTTTTTTTAATGCCCCAGATTATCTGACAATTTTTTCATAGAGTCATAGAGTTGGAAGAGACCCTAAGGGCCTCCAGACCAACCCCTTCCTGTACAGGAATATACAAAATACTCCTGACAGATGGCCATCCAGACTCTATTTAAAATCCTCCAAAGAAGGAGAGTCCACCATATTCCAAGGCTACATGTTGAACAGTCAAACAGCGCTTACCATATAATCATAGAGTTGGAAGAGATCACAAGGGCCATCCAGTCCAACCCCCTGCCATGCAGGAACTCTCAATCAAAGCATCCCTGACAAATGGCCATCAAGCCTCTGTTTAAAAACCTCCAGGAAAGCAGACTCCACTACACTCCGAGGGAGTGTGTTTCACTGTCCAACAGCCCTTACTGTCAGGAGGTGCCCCCTAATGTTGAGGTGGAATCTCTTTTCCTGTAGCTTGCATCCATTTGTCTATGTCCTAGTCTCTGGAGCAGCAAAAACAAGCTTGCTCCCTCCTCAATATGACATCCCTTCAAATATTGAAACAAGGCTATCATATCACCTCTTAACCTTCTCTTCTCCAGGCTAAACACCCCCAGCTCCCTGAGACTTTCCTCATAGGGCATGGTTTCCAGGCCCTTCACCATTTTAGTCGCCCTCCTTTGGATATGTTCCAGTTTCTCAATGTCTTTTTTGAATTGTGGTGCCCAGAACTGGACACAATATTCCAGGTGGGGCTTCACAAAAGCAGAATAGAGTGGCACTATTACTTCCCATGATCTAGGCACTATACTTTTAATGATGCAACTAAAATTGCATTGGCCTTTTTAGCTGCCGCAACACACTGCTGATTCATGCGCAACTTGTGGTCTACTTGGACTCCTAGATCCCTTTCACACGTAGTTTCATTCAGCCAAGTGTCCCCCATCCTATATCTGTGCATTTCATTATTCCGCCCTAAGTGCAGTACCTTACATTTCCCCATGTTAAATTTCATTTTGTTAGCTTTGGCCCAGTTTTCTAGTCTATTCAGGTCATTTTGAATTTTGATCCTGTCCTCTGGGGTATTAGCTACTCCTCCTAGTTTGGTGTCATCTGCAAATTTGATGAGTATGCCCCAGTTCTGTCATCCAAGTCATTGATAAAGATGTTGAATAACACTGGGCCCAGGACAGAGCCCTGTGGGACCCACTGGTCACTTCTCTCCAGGATGAAGAGGAGCCATTGTTGAGCATCCTTTGAGTTTGGCCAGTCAACCAATTACAAATCCATGTAACAGTTACCTTGTCTAGCCCAAATTTTGCAAGCTTGTTTGCAAGAATGTCATGGAAAACCTTGTCAAAGGCCTTACTGAAATCAAAATATACTATATCCACAGCATTCCATTAGCTACCAAGCTGGTAATTTTATCAAAAAAAAGGGGGGGGGGATTAGATTTGTCTGGCATGACTTTTTTCTTGAAACCCATGTTGAGTTTTTGTGATTATGGAATTGCCTTCAGATGTTCACAGACTCTCGGTTTAATGATCTGCTCCAGAATCTTTCCTGGTATTGATGTCAGATTAACTTGACGATAATTGTTCGGATCCCCCTCTTTTTTCCCCTTTTTGAAGATGGGGACAACGTTTGCCCTCCTCCAGTCTTCTGGGACTTCTCCTGTTCTCCAGGAGTTCTCAAAGATTATTGCCAATGGCTCCAATATTACATTAGCCAGCTCTTTTATTACTCTTGGATGTAGTGCATCTGGTCCTGGAGAAATAATAATAATTTGTTTTATTTATATACCGCTATTCCAAAGATCATAGCGGTGAACAGCAAGTAAGCTAATTAGCAAGTAAGCTAATTTGCCCCCAACAGTCTGGGTACTCATTTTAGCCACCTCGGAAGGATGCAAGCCTGAGTCGAGCTTGGGCCCTTTTGCTGGTTTTGAACTCACAACCTTGTGGTTTTGAATGAATGGCTGCAGTACAGGCATTTAACCACTGTGCCACCAGGGCTCATATTCGTTTAGGTTACACAGGTATTTCTGTACTATCTCTTTACTTATTCTGTGCTGAAATTCCCTTATTTTGTCCTCTGCTCCATTTTCCTCAGGCTGAACACCCTTTTCCTTTTCTGAGAACAGAGAGGCAAAGAAGGTGTTGAGTAATTCTTTCTTTTCTCTGTCTTCTGTTAGCATTTTGCCATCTTCTCCATGGAGTGGCCCTACCATTTCCTTCCTCATCCTTTTGCTGCAGATATATCCAAAAAGCCCTTTTTATTGTTCTTAACCTCTCTAGCAAGTCTGAGCTCATTCTTTAGCTTTTCTGACTTAACCCCTACACATCCTAGCTACTTGTTTGAATTCGCTTTGGTGATTTCCCCATTTTTCCATTCCTTCCATTCCTACCATCAAGAAGGTCCTCCTAATGATGTTTAGATGCATTCTCTTTTCCTGTAGTTTGAATCCATTGCCCCATGTCCTAGTATCTGGAGCAGCAAGAGAGAGAGAGAGAGAGAGAGAGAGAGAGCTTGTTCCTTCCTCAATATGACAACCTTTCAAATATTGAAACATGACTATCATATCACTTCTTAACCTTCTCTTCCCCACACTAAATATACCCAGCTCACTAAAGCACTTTTCATAGGGCACAGTTTCCCAACTGTCACCATTTTGGTCGCCCTCCTCCAGACATGCTTGACACTTTGGGGGGGGGGGGACATGACTGTTCATAACAGTCTAGTCATCTTTTTTCTTGGGCTTTCTTTTGGTTCTCTGATTTTGGAATAATTTCTAATGTTCTTTGATTTCCCCCCACCCCATGTGCCTATCCTCCATCTCTTGCACAAAGCTAACCCTTACAGGCTCTCCCCCAGCAATTCAGCCACCATTATAAGTTTGGGTCCTATAAAGACATGTTCTCAGGTCTTTATCAGTTGACATGTTTCATTTGGAATAGTTCCAGGCATAACAACAGCATCAACTCTTAGTGGGAGCTTTCTGTATTTATGTTACAAGTTAGCACTCCTAAGATATCCTAACTGTGCCTAATTATCATGCCCTTCACTCTTTCTGTTTACCAAACGCAGGGTAGGCCCCATCCGGCAGCTGTTCAAATGTCTTCTGTTTGCTAAAACAAGCTGACAAAGCTAGAAATTCTGATTTAGAGCTGTCTGTCCATATTTATTTGGTAATTCTGTGAGGTCTTGCCTCCTGTAGGTTGTTTCTGCTGTGATAAGGATGGCGTTCTTTGTGCCGTTGGCTCTGTGATTCTTGGTCACCTGCAGAATTACAAAAGAAGGAAATACCTCCAGGCATCTCCTAAGCAGAAGGCAAATTTAAATCTCAATAGAAAGAGGATAAGACCTTAAATCTCATACAATGTGAAGGGTCAATTTGTCTGGTCAAGCCACAAAACCTCCTCCATTATAATAGTCCCCAAAATGACTTTCATAATGTTAAACAAAATATGGATTAAGCCAATCTAATTATTCCTCTCCCCACTAATGGCATTGATTCTTGATATTTTCTCATTGTTTAGAAGTAAATTCTCAGAAGTGAGAGAATGTTAGTATCTGCCACTGAAATTGTAATTTCACAGCAAGTGAAAGTAAAACAAGTTGGGAGTTCCTCCTCATGGTAAATATTTAAATTACTCTGATGGAAGTTGTTTTAAAAATGTATCATTTAAGAATACTGGTGTTTCTTAGAAATATGGTGTCCATCCTTACCTTCAGTACAAGAAACATAAGGGCAGAATCCAGCCTACATCATCTGGTAGCAAAGGCTTTGATAAGCCTAAATATGGTAAATTCTGTTCCATGTATAATTCTGGGAATTTGAGGTTGCAGGGTCGAAATTCCGTGATGTTTGAAATATACTGTGGATTTTTGGAGACACTAGTTGTCATCATCTCCTACAGGTACCACCTCTTTCTGGAAAAACTCTCTTGTCACACTAGGCTATGTTAAACCTATGAAAAGGCTCCTGGGAGCCAGTATGTGGATATGGAGCCTATATGCAATTCAACTGACCACATTAGGCTTGCCATACCATGCATTGTGGAGGTACAAACAGGATCTATACACTATGCTGTTTGTCCCTAGCTCTCAATTGGCTGCAGGAATTTGATTGTGCAGTTAGGATTAGTGTGTGTGTGTGTGTGTGCGTGCATGCGCGCGCATGCGCACACGCCTAAAGTAACCTGTTGAATTATGATGATCCCATAAATTTTATAGGGTTTTTTTAAGGCAAGGAATCCTCAGAAATGGTTTTACCAGCTCCTTCGTCCGAAATATATCCCACAGCACCTGGTATTCTACATAGTCATAAAAGAAGAAATGCATCAGTAAATAGGAACACAATACATCATATCATAGTAGGGAAAACAAAGATCTGGGACCCTTTCACGTTACCCACTTACAGCACTAGGATTCCACTTTAACTGCCAATATCCTAGGGAATGCTGAAACCTGTAGTTTAGGGAAGGATATCTAACATTTTCTGCTGGAGCGCTCTATTGCCTCACCATACTACAACTACCAACATACTGTCATGGTAGTTAAAGTGGAATTATAGCACTATAATTGTATAGTGTGAAAGGGCCCAAAGTGATTTATATGCCTGCTCACTCTGCTGTCAAAGAGCAAATTCAAGGTGTCTAATTTCTTTTCTTCTTGGATTATTTTTTTTTAAATTCTGAACCATACTTGGACTGGTCAACCCTTCAAACAGAGGATACTTTGAAATACAAAATGTTAGGAAGGATCAAATTAGGGGAATTTAATTAGCTCAAATATTACGAGAGGCGTGTCCTAACAACGCATGCAGCGGGTTCGGGTCCCTATGTCTATACCAGAGGTCATCTAGTCCACCCCCAGAGAGAAAGAGACTCAAAATGCCAATGAGTTGCAATAAAAATATAAAACATTTATTAAAGCCACACAACAAAGGGGATCACACACACACACACACATTCAATGTTAAAGTAAGGGAGGGGTGAGTTCGGGAGTAAAGGAGAAAGGATAGAGGCACCGTTGGGATATTTACCTTAGGAGTCTTCTCCAAAGCGACGGATGTGAGGGATGGTGAATGGTGAGACACGGCTGCGAGAATGGGGAAAGAAAGCGGCAGCCGCGGTGGCTAGGAGCTGAGTTCCGGCAGGCAAAGCTAACAGTAGGCCCAGTGACAGTGAGCTTGGCTTCACTCAAGTGATTTCAGCAGAGCACAAGGCTCAAGGAATGCAAGCTTGGAGCAGGATGCTCTACAAGCAAGGAACTCAGGCTCGGAACTGAATCTACAAGCCCACTGGAGGGTTGGAAGTGGGGTCCTTTTATACCCCTAAACATAACCTCAGGCTATGGCAGTCTGCTGAACAAAGGCTTGATGACTTTATCGTTGTCTAAGCTGAAATTTACACAATGTATTACACACAATACACAAAGAAGAGGTCTGGCACTTTTCAGGAGGGGACAAATATCTTGATGGCGGAGCCATTAAGCTAATCACTGGCTCTCAAAAGGAGGAAGCTCTGCTGTTTTGGGCAGCCTGCAAAACTAGTATGGCAACTCCCAAAACTGCTTGCTGAAAAGTTTAAATTCTACCTTTTTTCCTTGACCAAGCCTAGCAAGACAGCTGGCTACGTGGTCAGCTCTCTTTTAGGGTAATGCTGGCTAGCGATGGGGTCAGTCAGGGATCGTAGATTTAGATCGCATGGCACCCAAAATTTAAATAAAAGCAAACTTGGTAACAAAAAGTATCTTCTGACAGTGCTTCAAATGTTGTTGTTGTTGTTGTTGTTGTTGTTGTGTGCCTTTAGGTAATTTCTGACTATGATGACCCTAAGCTAAGCCTACCATGGGGCTTTCTTGACCTGATTTGTTCAGAGGGGGGTTGTCTTTGGCAGTTTACAGACCGCCCTTTTGGGGCGGCCTGTTCCCGCCCCTTTCCCCACCGGATTAGGGCCTCAGCTGCCACAGCGGCAGCCTCTGAGGCCTCGATCTGCCTCTTTCCAGTCTGCGGGGAAGTGGCAAAAGGCCGCTTCCTTGCTGCCAGGAAAGGGGTGTCCTTGGGGCTTCATGTTTGGGGTGTTGAAAGAGGCACTGTGTCCACCATGACCACCTGCAGAGTTGAACCACGTTGACAGGACACCAGGGAGAAGGAATCTAAAGAGATGTCTGCAAAGGTATTCAGGCCAAGAAGGAAAATATTCCTTCACCACTGCAAACGGCCTTGAGATCCCAGCTTGAGAAATAACGACAAGAGCACTTCAAGCTTTCACTCTACATGAGGGCTTTAATAATTGAGTTACTTTGCCAACCACACAACCATAACAATAAAACAGAGAGACAGTTACTCTAACACAACTGTCATAACTGACACTCTCAGAAGAACACTGACAGCATCGACATTCCATAATGCAAGTGTCAACTGTCAACTGACACTGGAACTGTAGTAAGTTCAGCTACAGCTCTATCTTGTGGTCACATACATGTCATTTCCTAACACTTCATTCCCCAAGGACACCCGACAGCAGCGGGGATGAAGAGAAAGGGGCCGCTCGGCCCTTTTCTCATTTGTGTTGCTGGCACAGCCATGTAAAGGCTGCGCCCAGCAACATAAACCTGGAAGGAGCTCCCCTCGCACAGTGCCATGACGTCATGTCCGCACCGCTCCATTTGGAGGCGGCATGGTCGTGACGTCCCAATGGCGGCACCCATGTAGAATGGACGCCACCATTTTGTACGTACTAGGTACGTACTAGGGTTAGGGCGTCCGGACAGGACGCCCTTTCCTAACCCTAGTACGTACCTAGTATGTACTTTTTGCACGTCTGGAACACGCCTTTGTCTTCCATTGAGGCTAAGAGAGTGTGACTTGCCCTAGGTCACCCAGTGGGTTTCCATGGCTGAGAGGGGATTTCAATCATGGTCTCCAGTATCATAGTTCAACACTCAAACCATTACATCATAGAGGACTGTAAATTAGGACACACTCATGCCCTATGAATGTGCAGAAACATCAAGGTTGTGCCCATGGAAATAAAACAGGCCTTCCCTGTTGCTTTCATTCTTTGAAGATGTTTTAGAAATTGAGTAACCAATACAATGTAGGTTACATTCTACTTGAGGATTCTTCATTTGGGAGTTTATCGCTTGGGAAAATAAGCCAGCTTACCTCTTCCGGCTTCAGTTCTGGATCTGGGATACCCCCGGATGTTATCATACCTAAATTGCCACCGATCTAGGCAGGATGCCACTTCCTGGATGCATCCCAGGTTGAAGCCTCTCTCAGCCAGCACTTATTTTAAAGTCAGGTAGCTTCCAACTTAAAAAATTGGTTGGCTGAGCTAGGCTTCGATTTGGGATACATCCGGGTGGTAGCATCCCACCTAGTTCTGTGGTGATTTAGGTATGATAGCATTTGGGGGCATCTTGGATCCAGAATTGAAGCCGGAAGAAGTAAGCTGGTTTATTTGCCCAAGCAATATGCTCCGTAAACACACACTGGTGATATCATTGGCATGCAACACTTCCAGAGGCTCCACGGGTGACAAGAACAAGAAGAGAGGCTTTCTAAACGCACATACAACCCTCCCATGTTTTAGGTGAAATCTACCAGTCTGAATCCATCAGTGGTGCCTCATTGTTTCCATGTTGTGAATCCATTCTATAATTTGGCCTGAGCTTTAAAAAGTGATCCTGAGTGTTAGACCTATTTGGGGCTTAGGGTCCAGTGTTCTTTTCTGGGTAAGCCCCAAGTGGATCCACTGCCCCACTGACATTAAAGTCACCGTCCATCACTGAAATTTACCTACAAATCAGGTGTAAATGTTTGCAGAATTCCTCTGTTCTTTGTTATAAGCTAGACTCTGAACATGAAAACAAAATCTGCTCATTGAACATGTAGTATCAAAAGGTGGTGGGTAATAAAAATGAAAGCATGCATGTAAGAAAAAGTGCCAAATACAATATACCTCTGTTAAACATTAGATCAGCCACTTTATTCAGTTACAACAGTAATATACCATTTTAACTGTCATGGCACCACTTTACAGAATCCTGGGAGTTACTTGGGTTTTGTTGTTGTTGTTGTTGTTGTTGTTGTTGTTATTGTTTTGCTAGAGAGCTCCTCCAGAGCTACATGGGAGTAGGTATGGTTGAGAATTCAAAGTACTTCACAAAACTACAGTTCCCACAATTCCATAGGCTGGAGCCAGGATAATTCAAGAGGGATCACTGTACTTGATGGTGTAGTGTAAATAAAGTTAAAATAGCATAATGCACAAGACTGCTATAATTGACAGTTGCCTTTCGCAAGGTATCCCTGAGAGTTTGAATTTTCTTCTCACATCCAAACTGTCTGAAAATGTTCCTTGCAAAATTCATTGTCACCCAAGCAAATTCACACACCGCAAGGTCATGCATTATCTTAAGCTATAATAATTCAGACCAGCAACCAATCATTTTCATTATTTAGATAGTATATTTTTGGCAAGATGATGTGCAACACGAGCCTTTGTTTGTTTACTTGGAAGTAAGTTTCATTATCTTCAATGTGGTTTATTCCCCAGTAAGAGTATATAGAATTAGAACTGTATATCTACTCACAGAATGAGGATTTATGATCTCTGGAATCATGTAGCATATGATTCAGAAAGTATCTGACTATATTTTTCTTGGTTTTTTTTTAAAAGAATAATATTTTTCTATATACAAGTAGTTTTTTCCCTTTTTTCAGCTGAACTTAGTTATTTTACAAGCAACTTGTAGTTAACTGTAACTAGTAAGAATCCCTGATATTGGTATCAAACATAATTTTTGATATATGTTACTTAAATAAAAATCAGATGATGATTTGTCAGGGTAAATTGGGAAAACGTTCATACAGATCTGAAACTCTAAATAACTCTTATGTTTGAAATGAAAAACCATGCCCCATCTTATCCGTTATCTTGATACAGTGTTTCAATCACTGCAGAGAGAGACATAATGTGACACGCATATTTGTTCTGTTCTCATTTCCTTGGGAATTTTGACTGCCCCTTTTCTTTGGATGACTAAACTGTAGCTCCTAATCCTCAACTGATGTTTTATTGCAATGGTAGAAATTTGGAGACTGCAGGAAAATTTTGTGAGACAGAATTCTAAATTAGGGTGGAATTGCCCTCATTTTGCCTCTTCATGGTAGCTACATTCCTTTAAGTCTTTCTCATTTGCCACAGTCTCCTGTCTCCTCAGTGGGATTGTCTTCTCTCTAACATAGACCTGTTACAGACAGCCAAAATAAAGCTGCTTCGAGTCACAATGGAGGTATGGTGTTTCAATGATGCATGTGTCCTAAGAGTCCAGAAGTCGCGCCAAAGCCATGCTCCAGCCCTAAGGACTGGAGTGTGGCTTTGGTGTGGCTTCTGGACTCTTAAGACGCATGCATCATTGAAACACCATACCTCCACTGTGACTCGAAGCAGCTTTATTTTGGCTGTCTGTAACAGGCCTGCATCTGCATCTGCACAGAGAAATAATGTGTTTGTCACCACTTTAAGTGCCATAGTTGGAACTGCAAGGGAATTCTGGGATTTGTAGTTTGTTGTGGCACTAGAGCTCTCTGAAGGAGAAGGCTAAATATCTTACATAACATGATTGACATGTTGTGAGAAACTCTGCTCAGTATGTAATGAATAACACTTATTGATATCACCAAGGGCCATCCCTAAGTCTCAGGTTTGGAAACCTCAGGGCCTGGGACAAACCAGAACTGGCAGTTAAAGCCATAGCAGTTAAAGTGGTGTCAAACTACAATGTTTCTGCAATGCAGCCTACATTCTTCCCTTCCTGATACCTGATACCTCCAGTTGTAGTTCAGCACATCTGGAAGGCTCCAGGTTCATGAAATCTTGCATACTGATATCCCACGAATGTAATTCCTGGTTGCTCCAATGAACAAAAATTACTGCCTCTCTATTTATATCTTCTTATATTTATATCTCTGTTTATTTTTATTGATAGATAAGAAAACTTACACAACAGAAATATTGAAGCCTTACAGCAAAACATTTTGGCTTCTGCCTTCTTCACCTGCACTGATGTGAATCAAAGGATACTGTAACTAATACACAAATGTCTGCAAATTAACTCATTTAAATCACTAAAATTTATGAAAAACAGAACCAATACCAATGTCAAGCTGTGAATTTAATAAAAACAGAACAAAAAGTGTTTATTAGAATCCTAATTCTGGATATGACGGAAATATTCTAGGATACAGATATATTCAGAGATACAGAAGAATGGTGACTAATTAAGATTTAAATACCAGAGCTTGTCCTAAATAAGCTTTTGTTTTATTCCCCTAGTACTAGCCTATCTTTCCACAACAAGCTATAAGCAGGGAAAGAATTCCTTAAAAGTCAAAAGCCATGATTTATTGTCATCGTTAAGAGGGTCATGGTGCATAAGGGAAAACTCAGTATGTTTATAGTACCGCATAGTCCCATAGCAGTAAAGTTGAAAAATGATGCCAGCACTGGACAATGTTTGTTCAGCCCCAACCACTTCAGTGGCATCCTGGTGTTGACTGCAAAAAGGAGGCAAATAAACAGATGACCAAATCAAGGGCCCCTATGGTTTTGCCAGACTCCAGGCACCTTACACATCCAAAGGATCCAGCACTAACATGCTGCTTTTCTGCTTGTTGGATGTCACAGATCAGAGCAGAGCATTTCCACTGCTTCCACACTCTTTTCCATTGATAGCCACTGATAATAGAGGTGATTGGCTTTCTTTCACAGATATTGCATATGTTGTAAACATAAGGATCTTTCAAGAACCGAAGGCCATCAAGACAGCGTGGTGTCCCCTGGGTGAGGTATGGTTTCACCCCACATTCATGCAACCTCAGTGAAACAAATCCACTTCTGGTATATAAGGAAATTCAGTGAATATGATCATAACCCTCTGAAAGAAATGTCAGATAGATATTTGCAATGTCAAATTTTAAAAGCCCCAAAATTCATACTAAACATTTAATTACACATTTATAAAATATTTTATCTCAGCAATATGCATTTCTAAACATTGTTAAATGGATTTTGATATATTTTTGATCTGAGAATTTCAGCAGGACATGCGTGAAGTTTGTAAGCCGATGAATAACTATGCCCAGGTATGCACATTAGTACATGATGCATAGAGCTGGTTCAGTACATATTGGGATATGCAAAAGCTAAATTGCTTAAATAGATCTAGCAGTGCATGACCTCAGTAACCTGTAGTTTAGAGCAAGGTTAAGAATCATCCAAGCCAGCATGATTTAGTAGTTTAACAGATGGGCTAAGGTTCTGAGAGACCAGGGTCAGAATCCCCATTTAGCCATGTAAACCCACTAAGTGATCTTTGGGAGACAGTGTGATAGGGTTGCCATAGGTCACCATAACTCAGAAATAGATCGTAGGGTTGCCATAATTGTCCACTTTTACCAGGGACAAAATGTGGAACAAATTCAAGACCAAACTGTAGGACAACTGCAGGACAAAACTCAGCCCAAAATGTAGGACATTGAAGAAAAATGGTGGACCTTAAACATCCAAGTGTGTGAGAGTTTAAAAAAATACTGATTTAAGAAGATTTTATCAGCTAGTAAAGACTCTTTCCCTGATTATGAATCAGAATGTGAGCACAATGAAAGTAATCAAAAACAAAAGAAAACAGCAGGAAATGAGTCTGTTTGGAAATTACAACAGGAGTAAATTTAGATCTGTCCTTTCTCTTTCTGGCATAGTGCATCACAAAGTAAATCACTGTGTGTTGAATAACTTTATAATCCAAATAAAAAATGGCAGAAGGCAGGAAGAGGACTGGAGTTTTACAGATGAATCCAAAGAGGGAGATGCTAGTTTTGCGAATCATATTTTAGGAGTCTTGAGGTTCTTGGATGCAAGCAGTTTTCTCATGGTATGCCTTGTTTTCATGGAACAGCAAGTCAGAGTGACCCAATGATTTCATAGGAGTGCAATTCAATGTCAACAATGATATACAGCTGTTCTCTTACCTGCTGGGTAATCTTTAGCCAACTCACTTGACTTTGTTTCTCTTCCAGCTGTAGTATTTAGTGTGGATCTATTTCTTAACCCTGGCCAGAAAAGTCTAATGGCAGGCAAGCCCATGCTAGATTTTCAAATGCTTTTGATTACGAATCTCTCTCAACTGCAAAGTTGCAACAAGGGCACGCTGTAGCCTCTGTGCAATGGGATTTAGGCTGTGCAACAATTTTCCATATTACTCTAAATGCTGCTCTAGGAAAATGAAAAGAAGTGCTTGTAGGAGGCCTGAGATGTGCTGAGAATATATGTCTACACTGCACATGGAAGCAGCTTAAAATGGGGTTTGTTATGGCTTTTCCAAAAGAGCCCTGGGAAAGTTTTGCAAGGGTGCTTTGGAACCAGGATAGACAATTCCATGCCCCTTTGCAAAACTGCATTTTTCACATTCCAAAGGGATGCCTTGTGAATTTAAGCCCAGTTTAAATTTGTAGTGCAGGCATATCCACAACCTGTTGCAGAATTCTTCTACTGCTGCCTCTCTCCAACACTCATTACAATGGGTGGGAAGGTGATTTGAAGGCAAGAGCATACACCTTGTTGTTAAATTGCTGCCATTACACACGTCTTTCATCCCACTATTCCCTCTGCAGGTCATAGGATTGGCAGTGTGCACACATACCATTGCTGAACCAGAAGCAGCTGCTGTTCCAAAGAGTTATTCAGACAATGGAAGGAACTAGTCATAGCAACAGGAGTATCAGATATGGTGGCAATGGTATGAGAAATAGAATCATGAGGGCAGGATAGGGAACTGATGCCATTGGTGTGAGCTGAGGTGGTCATAACAGAATTGTTGGTAACAATAAGCAGCCATGAAAGCAAGTGTGTGAATACAGTCTATATACCAGAGCTGGGAACTTGTGGCTCACCAAATACTACAGAATTTCAGTTCCTGTGAGGCTTAACCAGCCTGGCCAGTTGTGAAATACAATAGGTTCATCAACCTCGAGAGGGCCATAGATTTTCTACCCCTGCTATTATATCATCTTCCCATCTTCTCATGGGGCATAATCTGAAAGCACATGATGACAAAATAACCTCATGGAAGAGAAACAGATCTGATTTGATTAGTTACTGGATGTGCTAACTCTTTGGAATCCCAGTTTACACCACACTGAGTTCTATTATGGAAGAAAGGTGGTAGTACCACTCATAATAAAGAAAGAGATGAATTGCTGTCTGGGCTCTACAATTCTTAAGTCTGTCCCTGCAAAGGCCATGTCTAACAAAGAGCATATGATCTCTGGCTGCAGAAAGCAGAAAACTGCTACATTCTTGGAAAACAACATAAAGGGTGACATGGTTCAAGACAAGTTGGTCCCCAGTTGTTTGCTTTGTCTAGCACTATTATAGGACAATATATAGGCAACTGAGATGGGTCTTTATTAAAGATAAGGTCATTTGGTGGATTCTCTCCAATGCACATATTATATAGCATTCACCTCTTGGCTACATTGGCTACACACTCAAAGCAGTTATTTGGAACACCATGCAAAATCTTTCCAAGAAAGAGGAATACATACATTCACACACATGCAGAGTAACTTTGTCAAGATTTGTTTCCCTTGTCTGAGGTCGTGGAAACACTCCTCTTTCCACCACCCCTTTAAGTAGTTAATCAGTTTGCTAGCCTTTCACTCTGCCTTTTCACACTCACTTGGGGGATAGTAAGTTTATTTCCCAGCCTGAAGGGGGAAGATTTGTGTGAGATCCTTTTCACTGAAACACATTGCTACCTCCCAGGTCCATTAGGGAGGCTTTCATATTCCTGGCCAGAAATTTACATCTGGTTGATGAACTTCTGGGGCTTCTGTGATTTTGCTTATTTCTAATAAAACGGAGTGTTAGCCCCATGTAGCTGATTCTCTTTTGAAGTATTGGCAAATACTATATGCATTCTGTAATGGTTTTGGAAAGAACTGGTAGAGTATGCATCTCTGCTCCATCTGCTCTGGACAATCTGAACATAGGTTGTTATAATGCCCCAGTTTTCCAATTCTCTGGGAAAGTTTTTGAGTCCAGATGACCATATGTGCCTTTCTTGTAGCTGAACATACAAAGCTTATACTGATTTATATTGTCTACTTCAGTAATCCCCAACCATTGGTCCACCAGATCTTTTTCACATCATCTCCCAGAATCTCCCACCAGCATGGGTGATAGTCAGGGATTCTGGGAGCTGAAATCCTCTAGAACATTTGGAAAGCCAAAAGCTGACAGTCACTTGCTGGTCTGCTCTTCTCTCTAACAATACTGTCCAAACTGTCAGGATAGATTTTTCTCCTCACAACCACTACCTATTATTATTATTATTATTATTATTATTATTATTATTATTATTATTATTATTATCCTCCTTTATTTATGAAGCGCTGTAAATTTACACAGCGCTGTACATGCAATCTTTTTAGTTAGATGGTTCCCTGCCCTCGGGCTTACAATCTAAAAAGACATGACACAGAAGGAGAAGGGAGTGGTGGAGGGAAAGGGTAAGAGGTCCAGCAGTTCCTCTCTACCTCCAAGGCCTGGACCAAGGCAGATCGACTGGAGGGAGGACTTGGCTTCATAATGGATGGTTAATCATTTTCCAGGGAAAATACATACTCTCAAGTAGGATAATGCATATACAGTACATAGCAATACAGGAAATGGTTTGATAAACAGGCACCAAAAGAACATCAAATAGTA
>NC_056522.1:247192035-247254636 GCF_019175285.1 Sceloporus undulatus | reverse complement strand
AAGGGAAAGGGTAAGAGGTCCAGCAGTTCCTCTCTACCTCCAAGGCCTGGACCAAGGCAGATCGACTGGAGGGAGGACTTGGCTTCATAATGGATGGTTAATCATTTTCCAGGGAAAATACATACTCTCAAGTAGGATAATGCATATACAGTACATAGCAATACAGGAAATGGTTTGATAAACAGGCACCAAAAGAACATCAAATAGTAAGTGACAATTATGCAATGCCTGGGAAGGCTTCTCTGAACAGGATGGTTTTCAACTCCGTTTTGAAGCTGCTTACCTGATCCATCTAACTGGAAATGACAAGAGCTGAATCCTGAAACCTTTTGCTTGCAATTGTGCCATTGAGCTGCAGTCCTGCTTCCAAAGTTTTGGCCCTCTTCTCTTTTAATGGGTTTATCTTTCCCTGTTTTCATGGGCTTGTGCAGCAAAATCTTCCTTAGACTCACTGGAAATCTTCACTTTCAAAATCTGAAAACATATAAAACCCAGTAGATGGATGGATTGTATGGTCAAGTTTTATAATAGATGGTCCCTAGTTTCAAACTGAGTGTTGAGGACCTAAGGAATTGAATTGTGTGGTAACTTATATCCAGAGGCTGAGAGATCTGTTTTAGTGAGCTACCTTAGTCTATTGTTCCCAATCTGCATAGCCTTTTTGGAGCCCAGAAGAAAATACCTGTGTGCAGCATTGGTCTTTCTGACTGACTGGTAATTATGGCATTCTTGAGGGATCATGTTTGGTACCCTTTGAGATATAAATGGACAAGATGGCGTACAAAGCAATTAAATTCCTTTGTTGTGCAAAGAAAAACTTCAAGCCGCATTTCAAAGTTGGCATGAGATTTCTTTTCACACAGATTTCATATTGTATCTCATCTGTCCAGAATGGTTTTTAAATCTGGTACTTCAAGGGTTCTAAGCTATAGCGTGTACATACAAGATTGATAAACTATATATTAAATCTGCACTAAACCCTTTTTAATGGATAGAAAAGTAAACAATTTCTATATGTCCTAAATTTCATTACCTCCATGGTGGCAAAATTTGCTTTAGCTGCTAGTAAGATTAGACTTAGTTTTCAAGATGGGAGTGATGATTAGAAGTCTCAATTGTCATATGTTTTTATCATTATTGTTGTATTACTGTATCTTATTGATGGCATTCTATTATTATTATTATTATTATTACTACTACTACTATTATTATTATCTCCCAGAAATTCTGTACCTTGATCCTTTTATATTGCTTTTGTATTCACTGGATGGTCCAGTATCAAATTGTGATGGCTTTTAGCTTTTAACAATGAAGTTACTCTCATATGTCCTAAACTGTTTAAAGTAACAATGATTAAGCCAGAAAAGAAAGGATAGTGTTCAGTATAACAAAGGAAATCTGCCAACTGAAACATATATCAAGAAAATTCTGTCTATATTTAATGACTTTAAAAAAAAGCAGAACATAATATGAGATCAACATAGCTTCAGTTGCCTTAAGGAAAAAGTTGCAGTTAGGACAGATATTTCCTGGTGTTTAGTTTTGTTTTTTCTGCTCAGTTTGGTGGTTTGAGCCAAGGGAATTGAACTCTCATCTACGAAATCACTTGCTGAACCTCATGACAGGAAGGTAAAGGAACATTTCAGAAAACTGACCCACTGGGGCTATTCTAATAGGGAACTTATGAGAGGAAACATTTTGTAAATCTGATTCCGGAAATCTGACAAACAGGAAGACCTGGAGAAATATTCAAGGGGGTGATGAACTGAAGAGGAAAAAGTCAGAGAGAGAATGGCCTCTGTGCAGTGTGTCAGTGTAGACAGGGAGGGAGATGGTGGTGGGGAGAGAAGGATAACATAGAAAATAATTAATTGTGGATTTCATTTGTCTGGGGAAGTTTCAAAACTTCTGTAAAGGCAACCACACAGACCAAGCCCATCTGCTGAGAATAGCCCTGTTTTCCAAACAGCCAGCAAGGGAGACCTGAGATCACAATAGTTATACTGTAGTGCAATCCTGTGCATGTCTAATCTTAAGTAAAACTCCCTAGTAAGTATAGCTAAAGTTGCAGCTTGAGGCTCTTCTGAGAGATGAGATTGTGTAGGAAAGGTCTGGAGTATGCGAGACAGAGTTTAGCAGACTAAAACATTAATCTAGGTGTACATCAAAGCACCTAGATTACATCATGAGAATCCAGCCTGGGTAGGGTAAGGGAACAGCACCATCATCAAAGTTATGAGAAAATCAGGGTTTCCAGAATAAAAACTGGAGAGGGCTCCATACTTTTAAATGTTGTGTAGAAGAGGGAATTTCAGCAGGTGTTGATTTGATGTGTCAGGTACAAGAACCATCTCCAGTTTTTGGTCTGGAACCCCTAGAATGTTTGTGGTGTTGTGTGGGTGAGATGACAGAAGATCTTCACATTGTATATATTTTTGGATAGCAAGTGCTTCCATGTAGGAAAAAGGAAATGCCTAGACTTTGAGCTGGGAACATATTGCCCTTGAGATGTCATGCTGAAATTCCCATTATCCCTCATTACTGCCAATGCTGCCTGCAGCTGATGGTAGCTATAGTTCATCAACATCTGGAGGAGCATATATTGCCCACTGTTGGCTGAGACTGTCATATGCACCTATCACACACAGATTTATGTGTACTTATATAGTTATCACAAGATCTCAGTGTGGTGTACAAAAAACCAGTTTAAACAGCCACAGGTGAGAAGCCCCGGGGTGTCATGCAATTATGCAACCCATCCAGTTACATTCTGCAGGAAGCAGTCTATTGTGTTTAATGGCCTGGAGTTCTTGGAAATAAGAATGTCAAGTAGGATGCAAGCTTTATTCCTCCCTGCCCCAGGTCACAGTTCTAGCCTTCCCAAGTAAACAATATAAAAAACTGGGTTGGGCTAGCTATACTTATGTCAAGACATTATTCCAAAACTGATTTGGATCAAGGAATGGATCTGCTGCAAACATTACAAGGGGGCACCAAGGACATAGCCGGGGGGGTGGGGGTTCTTGGGGTCCAGACCCCCCCATCCATTAGAAAAATGAATGGTGTGTGCTGCTGCGCCACCACACCCAAGCCCCACCCAAGCCCCACCCAAGCCCCAAGCCCCAGCACTTAGTCTGGACCTCCCCCCCCTTACCAAAATCCTGGCTATGTCCCTGGGGGCACCACCACTACATTTCCCCCATGTGAAAATGTCCTTAGAGCAAATCAAGCCTGAACTCTGCTTACAAGCCAAGATGACTAAGAACTGTTGTTCTTTGGACATATCATGAGAAGACAGAAATCACAAGAAAAGACAATTATGCTTCATAAGGTAGAAGGTAATAACAAAACACAATGACCACTTTCCAGATGGATAGACTTAATCAAGGAAGTCACAGCCCTCAGTTTGCAAAATCTGAGCAGGGCAGTTGAGGACAAGGTGACTTGGAGGTCTCTCATTCATAGGTCAAAGTCAAGTTGACAGCAGGTGTGTGTGTGTGTGTGTGTGTGTGTGTGTGTTTGTCTTCAATTCATCTCCAACTTATGGCAACCCTAAAGTGAACCTATCACAGGGTTTTCTTGACAGGTTTCTTCAGGGGAGATCTGCCATTGTTAACAACAGCAACAATAAACAACATATTCAGTTAGTGTTGCTGGCCATACAGCAAAATAAAACTATATCCAAATGCACAAAACTCATAATGAAAACTTTCAAAACTCCACTGGTTTCTTCAACAGGCAAAAGATGTTTTAAAAAACAATGTAACAATGTTGGAGTCACAAGCCTACATTTTGTACAGATGTTGCCTCTGCTGTAGTTTAATTGGTTTGGAGGGATATCAGGGCATGTCTACACAGGCCAGAATACTCTGGGAGGAGCCTGGAGTATTCTGGCTTCGGAGATGCCCTAATCTCCCCCCAACATCTGAGGCCCTCTAGTGTGACATGGGGCAGTTGCTCACATGGATGTCCTGCTGTGCCACCTGGTATGGTTGCCCTTGTGACAAGTCACTAACTCTGAGTTCAGAATGAGGAGCCCAACATCAATCTCATGGCTGGGTACTTTGTTCTAACCCAAGAAGGAGTGACTCACCACAGTAGTGGCTATGCCAAGTTCCATTTTGGGATGTGTTGTAAAGAGCCATCCAGCATCACAACAGATAGCTATTTTAAAAAAAGATCCATTTTAATGAGGTATAGGCCAAGTTTGGTGTTGACATCATCTGGATTCTTCACACTCTGCATCCTCTGGACTGTTTGCTTTGAGGGTGGCAGGTGTGAAATTGGCTTTTTTTGGGGGGGGGGACTGTGTGGACAACCCCTCAATGTAGACAGAGACCATGCCTTTCTTGACCATGTAGGTGTCAAGTGCTTAAGTCCGTTCAGCAGTTCACCTACCTGGGACGCATCATCTCCTCATATGCCAAGATTGATAAAGAGATTGATCACATACTAGCAAAGGCATATAGTGCATTCAGAAGGCTTCACAAAAGAGTCTGGAATAACAAACACTTGAGGCGAAGCACAAAAATAAGTGTGTATAGAGCCATTGTATTGTCTCTTCTCCTTTATGGGTCCGAAACATGGGTCACCTATCGCCAACACCTACGACTCCTCAAACGCTTTCATCAGCACTGTTTACGTACAATTCTAAATATACACTGGACTGACTACGTGACGAATGTTGCTGTCCTTGAGCAAGCAGGGATCACCAGCTTTCAGGTCATGCTATTGAGAATGCAGCTGCATTGGGCAGGGCACGTTTCTAGGATGGAGGACCATCGCCTCCCAAAAATAATACTCTACGGTGAACTCGCCACGGGTCAGCATAAGAGGGGCACCCCAAAGAAGAGATACAAGGACTCCCTGAAACAACACCTCAGGCTTGGCCAAATCGATCACCAACAATAGTCCGCCCTGGCCTCAAATAGAGATGCACTATCTATAATGCTGCAGCCTTTTTCGAAAACTCATGCCAAACAAGTCTCAAAGAGAAATGACAACGCAGAAAGAACCACAACTTGGAAACATCACCCAAGGAGACATTCTGCTGTGCTTTTTGCAAATGAATTTGTTTATCTCGGATTGACCTTTTTGGGCCCCATTCCCACTGGGCAAAAAAAAAGCAGCTTATATTGCTGCAATTCTGACTGTGATTTTTTCCCGAGTCGTATTCAAATCTGCTCCCTCATTCCCATTACGAAAGGGGGCCAACGGACTTGGGTTTTTTTGACCCATGTTCTCGTTCCCATTGAAATTACAGTGGATCCTCCGCATACGCAGTCTTCTTATAGGCGGCTTTAAGCATAGGGGCTAAAAGCCGCCGGCACGCGCGGGGTGGAAGGGGCGGCGCGTCCCATTCAATTGAATGGGCGCGTGCACCCGTTGCGCCTCGCGCGCCGCCGCGCCGCCGTGCACGAGCCCCATTGTTTACAATGGGGCTCGAGCATAGGTGGAAATCGCCATACGCGGCGGGATCCGGAACGGATCCCCCGCGTATGGCGAGGTTCCACTGTATCTCAGTTGTAATTTGAAACAGACTTTTTTGCTCCCCATTCTCATTGCCCTTCCGGAACCTCTTTTTTTAAATGCCTCCCCCATTGTTCCCTGGGCTGTTTGGGGGGCGATCAAGCAGGCATGTAAAAAAAAGAAATAATAATAATTAAAAATGGTGTTCAATGGATCTCCTCACATGTTGATCTGTGCATGTGGAGCATGGGGAAAGTTGCAGTGGAGTGTAATGTGTTTACTGTATTTGGAGGTCAATGTAGCAATTTGCTATGTTTGGACACTTGACAGAGCACCTAAGTGATTGAAAGCTTAATTTTAAAAAAATTAATTTGTCTACGAATGTGATCGCCTTACCCTGCTTCACACTCCACTGGGAGAAAGGTTATGCGAACAGGGGAAATGGCACCAGTAATGCAGGAAAGAGAACAAGCGGGTGTCACTCCCAGGCCAGCCCTTTGAGCACTGCTCCTCCTATCCCCAAGTTCCCAAATCAAACACCCTTTCGTTCCCATTTGTTTGCTCCGAATCAGACATGGGAGGTCCAGGAAAAACCTGTGCAGTCAAATTAATCCAGTTTATCCATCACTGATTCGGGTTTTCCAAGGAAAAATCAATTACATGGTGATCAGATCCGAATTCCAATGGGAACGATATCGGCGCAATGAGGATCGATTGCACGCTCAAATCGGAACGATGCCCCATAATCTGCATCTAGATCTGCTTTATAAGCCAGTGGGAATGGGGCCTTAGTCATCAACGTGCTTGTAGAAAGGATGGGTGAGTCTTTCCTGAATCTTCGTTTGCGAAGAAAAGCCAGGGAGAGAGGTTTCAATACAAAGGATAGTAAAATTTAAATCCTATTAACAGCAATGAAGGAGTTAGTGGAGTTAAGGAGTTAAAGGAGCTGGTGGAGCTTTGAAAAAATACATTATGTGTTTTGTGCATTTTGGCTAGCCAGTAAAAGTATCACTCTTTTGTGGATTTTGAATTTTGTTTTATTTAACAAATCAAAAAGTTAGTCTTAAAGATGCTTAGTTTTTGTGGGTTTTTCGGGCTATGTGGCCATGTTCTAGCGGAGTTTCTTTCTGACGTTTCGCCAGCATCTGAGGCTGGCATTGAAGATGCCAGCCACAGATGCTGGCAAAACATCAGAAAGAAACTCTGCTAGAACATGGCCACATAGCCCAAAAAACCCACAAAAACTGGATGCCGGTCATGAAAGCCTTCGACTTAAAGATGCTGTTAGATTCCCTTTTTTCTGTGCTTCCCTTTTTCCTTTTTTACACTTTCATTAACATCTTTGAGTCTTAAATGCATCAAAACATAAAGAGCAAACAACAATAGCATTCAAATTGTGAAACAATGAATAAAAAAACCCAGCAACTACATCCCATCCAACTGTCCCAATTTGGCAGAGACAGTCCCGATTAATCTTCTGTCATCCCACATTTTCAGTTGCTTTTCAAACATCCCAGTTTCTCTCTGCTCTTTTCACTTTTCTGTGCTATCCTTATCTTTCTTTAGCTGCTTTTAGGAAAATTCTCTCCTATGGATTTAGGTAAAAGCAAATTGCTATAGTCTCTCCTAGCTTCTGTGTACTTCTTCTTTTCTGTGTTCTTCTTCTTTAATAACTTTAATAACTTGACCACACTCTGTTGTTGCTTGACTTCATATGTATGTGATATTTTCATCTGTGAAATGGAGGGTATGCAAATGACAGCCAGCATAGTTATGTGAAGCCTATAATGTAAAGCTCTTGTAAAGATAATTAGGAACTATAATTTGTGAGTTAAAATAAACGTATTGTACCAATCAGCCTATGATACCTTTCCAAAGGGACCTTTCCATAGGGCTGAAATGGAGGCCTGTTCTTGTAGTTCCTTGTGCTTGCTATAAACCCTTTTCCTTATGTCCCACTTCAAACCATAAAAATCAAACTTTGGGACCCACTTGCTGTGCAAATCAAGCATGCTTTCATGGAATCCCTGCAAGAGGCTGTTGAGGCCTGAGCACAAGACAAGAACTGAGGTCAAACTTCTGGCTAGATTATGATTGCACAAAGGGATTTACTGAGTCATGGGCATGTGTGAGGACTGTCAGCAGCTCTGCAATGTTTGTAATATGCAACCACAAGCAGCACCAAGTCTATGCAAGGCTCTCTATGACCATATCATCCATCACAAGATGGATTTGGCTGAGCTTAGTAGACAATTAATGAAGTGATACTGATAGGACAGTTGGGAAAATAGATTTGACATTTCGATGAGCCCGTACACACCTAGCAAAAGAGCAATCAGGCCCTTGAGAGATTCAGTCAGCTGTGCTGTTGAGCACTGGGAGCTGGGAGCTGGAACTGAAGTCTTCTCTGATGCCACTCTTTTGTGAGTCCTGCTGCCCATGTGGCATAAATGACTCAGTGGGGATGGTTTTAATGAGTTGCACTGGGTGTAGTAAAAAGAGGTTCAGTTCCATCTTTGGCTGCAGTTGCATCTGATGGGCAAAGATTTTTATGTGAAAAATGAGCTGTGAAGGCATGTGCTGGAATCCAATGTTCAAACAATTTGAGAAACAGAAAAAAAGAAAACCCTTTAAATTTAGCCTTATTACAGTCAATGGGAATATTCCAAAGAAGTTGGCTTAAGAACTGGGGTCTTAAGCATCTGTTTACACCAAGTGTTGATCTTTGTGTCAACCCATGCCAGCTCCTCCAAATCCTTAGCTCCTTGACCTCTAACCCTTAACCCATCAACCTTATGTTACACCTTAGCACTTGGTCATGTTTTGTAATAGCAAATTGACACAGGGTGGGGATGCTAACCCCTTTCTCCCCATTACATTTCATTAGGCTCTGCCCTTTGCGACCTAGGCTGAAGTTGATGACATAATTCAGTCTAGAGAAATCCTATTAAAGCAAATGAGATGACCCTAGAGAAAGGAGGTTGCAGTTGGCAGCCTGAAAGTGAATGGGGCGAGCATGTTGGTTTGATGCAAAGCACTGAATTTATACAGTGTGGGGGAGGGGGGAGGCAAAATTTTGTGTGAAACTGGAAAAACATTGCACACAAGCTTTCTTCCACCAATATAATATTGTGATTCATGCCATAAAGACATGTTTGCCAAGATTTGGCAATCTAGAAAGCAAAGACGAAAAGCAAAACAGAAAATACAGCGTGCCTTTCTTTTAGTAATGTGGCTTGTAGCGGCGTGGGGTGGTGATGGTGCATGTGCATCAGAGGTGCACGGGCCATTGTTTCTTTCAGTGCATGGCACTGCTTCTTGACGTGGGCGCACTGTATATTTTTGTGCAGATAAAATTTGGTGTTCAGTGTTAAGGGGGGAGAATTTTAGAAAATGTCCTATTTGTTGAGATCACAAGTGTTTCCTTAATCAGTCTGACAAAGGAAACAGGTAAAAAGATTAAAAGCCCTGATAAAGCCAAAACAAGTCATTGGTTAAGATGAAGAGAGCTGTGAACCATTTCTCCAAACAAACTGGTCATGGTGTTTAGGGATGATATGATAAGGTGAACTGTTAATGCTAATTGCCCCTAATGAATGACATACAAAACTGAGCAATAAAAACCTGGAAATGAGCTCCATAGGATAGACTACCGAAATAACTCAGCACAGTGAAAGTTGGGAATGAATAATAAACAATGGATCAAAGCATGGGTCCCTATTTTTAGCCTAAATGCACCAGATCCAATCTGATCTTGGAAGCTAAGTAGGATCACTGATTAATACAGTGGTGCCTCGAGTTACGAAAATAATTCGTTCCGCGGCCGCTTTCGTAACCCGAAAAGCCTTCGTAAGCCGAAAACCCATAGGCGCTAATGGGGAAAAAAGCCGCGGCTCCGCCGCGGCTCCATTTAAAATAGCGCCGGAGTTTTTTCGTAACCCGAAAAAACTTTCGTAACCCAAAACAATAAATCCCTATGGGATTTTTTCGTATCCTGAAAAATTCGTAACCTGGGTATTTCGTATCCCGAGGTACCACTGTACTTGGATAGGAGACCACCAATGAACGCCAGATGCTTTAGGCTATATTTCAGAGGAAGGAACTGGCAAACGCACCTCCGAATATTCCTTGCCTAAGAAAACCCTGTGAAATTAATGGGCTCACCATAAATCAACAAGAGACTTGAAGGCACATACTCACAAAAGAGTGCCAAAGAACACCAGGTGCTGTAGGCTACATTTCAGAGGAAGGAACTGGCAAACTACCTCTGAGTATTCCTTGCCTTAAAAAACCCTATAAAATCCATGGTTTCATCATAAGACTTGAAGTCACATCCATATACACACACCCTATGTCCTGGAATGCTGCCAACACACACTCACATGGCTGATAAGAGCCTGCTGGGCAAAAGGTAAACACACCTAGCTGTCAAGAAGCAGTTCCTCAAGAATGCCAAACAACGTCCAATAGAATTAGCCACTAGGCAGTCTAAAGTTCAGGATTACAGAGAGCAATACTACCAGTCCAGTCCGAGGTCATGGGTGCCAGAGGGTTGGTCAGAGTATCTGGTCTGAGATCAAGGATTCAAAGGCAGTGAAGGGTCTAGGAAGCCAGGAGTCAGATCAAGCAACATTCACTAGTGAGAACTAATAGTCGCTGGCAAAAGTGCTCAGCATCTGCCAGGTGCCTTATATCTCGCTCCCTTATCACAGCTGCTGATTGCCTAATGAACCTCAGCAAGCCTCTTGGAACGCCGAAGGCACGCCCGTTCTGATCTCCTCTGACTAAAGGTAGGAGAGCAGAGCTGGGACCTGACAGGGCAGAACTGGAGCCTGGCACAGCCTCAGATTCCTCCTGCACCTGAGGAGCAGAGTCCTCCTTGGCGTCCTCTGAGTCCTCCTCATGGCTGGCCATGACACCCTATTTCTATTACTGTTATGTAAATTGGCCTGATATTGGTTACATATTCTATTTATATATACATGTGTTTAAACATTTTGTTTATAAATGCTATCTGTATCTGTGTTTGATATTTTGTGGTAGTATGTTGGCTATGTAATTGTATGTTGTAAACCAATTTCTTTTGTCCTGTTGATGATCATTGGCTTCCTAATAAAGTGTGGACTCAAAGCATTGAAAGTTCATTGTGACTAAGGCCCTGTACAGACTGGCCTGAAAGGCTGGCATGGGGGCAGCGTCGGGGCCTAGCATCCTCACTGACTCTGCCCCCCCCCCAGGGTGCCTTGACACCATGTGCCACTCCACATGGCAAATGGCATCATGGCATGCCTCGGGTGCTGTGAACATATGACGCAGCACCGAAGGAGCACAATATAGCCATGCCACTCCAGCTGTGGCGCCCTTTCAAGGGCACAAAAAGGAGCCACTTTTTGCAGCTCCTTTTTGTGCCCTTGCAAGGCCAGATTGAGGCCATGGCATAAGGTTGCTGGGGACCCAATCTTGTTAGGAAAGGGATAGCATCCCGCCACCCCTTTGAGGTGTTCTGTCGAGCCCCTAAGTCCATGGAACTTCATTCCATGGAATCAGCTCACTAGTCCTATCCATGGTTACCTATGCATGGAATAACTACGTAAGACATGTGCTAATTAGGCTCACAGTTTTATTTTACTTTAGCACAATAAGAGTTACCATGATCCTGACATCATATTCCTGGGGTGGGCAAAGTGTTATCCTGGGAGACACAGGCAATCCCTAAGGCTGTTTTATCAGCCCTTCATTTGTCCCCAAATTTCCCAAGACCATCCTTATTCTACAAAAAGGGGGAAAAGGGGGGGGGAGTCAAATATCTTTCCTGGAAGCCTCCAGGAGCCATAATTCATCTTTACCTGAAACTGCAAGACCTCATCCCACATGCTGGAAGAGATCCTACATCAAGCAGACAGAGTGCAGTGCTCTACCCATGCACTCTTGTGTCTTTGCCTTTTTTATTCTCTCTCTCTCTCTCTCTCTCTCTCTCTATATATATATATATATATATATATATAAACTTTTATGTCTATATCTATATGTATATACACTTCTAGCCCCATTCTTCCCATCTCAAACCTCTCCTCCTCCAGATCTCAAGCCCTCATTTACCAATGGGGAGGGAGAGAATCATAGAATCATAGAATGATTGAGTTGGAAGAGAACCATTTTGGTGGCCCTCCTCTGGACACACTCCAACTTGTCAACATCCTTTTTGAAGTGTGGTGTCCAGAATTGGACACAATGTATTCCAGGTGAGGCCTGACCAAAGCAGAATAGAGTGGCACTATTACTTCCCTTGATCTATACACTATACATTCAGCCCTTCTTATACATGGATTTTTTATACACGGATTCAAGCATACACGGTTTGAAAATGTTCCAAAAGAGTATAAATTTCAAATATCAAACCTTAATTTTCCATTTTTCATAAGGGACACCATTTTGCTATGTCATTATATCTAAGCATATAATGACTTGAGCATCTAAGGATTTTTTTATCCATGTGGGATCTTGGAATCAAACCTGAGCATATAACAAGGGTCCACTGTACTTCTATTGATGCAGCCTAAAATTGCATTGGCCTTTTTATCTGCCACATCACACTATTGACTCATGTTCAACTTGTGGTCTACTTGGACTCCTAGATCCCTTTCACATGTAGTCTCCTTAAGCCTACATTACATTTTATCTACCTAAGCACAGTACATTACATTTCTCCTTGTTGAATTTCATTTTGTTAGTTTTGACCCAGCTTTCTAGTCTGTTCGGGTCATTTTGAATTTTGATCCTGTCCTATGGAGTATTTGCTACTCCTCCTAATTTAGTGTCATCTGCAAATTTGATAAGTATGCCCCCAATTCTGTCATCCAAGTCATTGGTAAAGATGTTGAATAGTACTGGGCCCAGAAAAAAAACCTGTGGCACCCATTGGCCACTTCTCTCCAGGATGAAAAGGAGCCATTGTTGAGAACCCTTTGGGTTTGGCCAGTCAAACAATTACAAATCCACGTAACAGTCACATTGTCTAGCCCACATTTTACCCGCTTGTCTGCAGCAATATCAGGGGGGACTTTGTTAAAGTCCTTACTGAAATCAAGATATGCTGCATCTACAGCATTCCCTTGTCTACCAAGCTGGTAATTTTATCAAAAAAAAGGAGATCAGATTAGTCTGGCATGACTTGTTTCTCTGAAACCCATGTTGATTTTTTGTGATTCTGGCATTCCCTTCTAAATGTTCACAGACTCTATGTTTAATGGTCTGATCTGGAATCTTTCCTGGTATTGATGTCAGTCTAAATAGGCAATAATTGTTGGGATCCTCTTTTTTCCCCTTATTGAAGATGGGGACAATGTTTGCCCTCCTCTAGTCTGCTGGGACTTCTCCTGTTCTCCAGGAATTCTCAAAGATTATTGCCAATGGCTCTGAGATTACATTTGCAAGTTCTTTTAATAATACTCTTGGATGTAGTTCATCTGGTCCTGGAGACTTATATTCATTTAGATTTCCAGATATTCCTGTACTAGCTCTTTACTTATTCTGTGCTGCATTTCTCCTGTTATGTTCTCTGCTCCATTTTCCTCAGGCTGAGCACTCTTTTCCTTTTCTCTGAACACTGAAGCAATGAAGGTATTGAGTAATTCTGCCTTTTCCTCTCTAGCAAGCCTGAGCTCATTCTGTGCTTTTGTTTTTCTGACTTTATCCCTACATGTGCTAACTATTTGCTTGAATTCCTCCTTGGTTATTTCCCCCTTTTTCTTTTTCTTATACATGACACATTTAAAACTTAGCTCAGTTTAAAGTTCCTTAGTCATCCATCTTGGTTTCTTGAGACATTTCCCATTTTTCTCCTCATTGGAACTCTTTAAAATTGTGCCTTCAGTATCTCCCATTTGAGAAACTCCCTTCCATCCTGAACTCCCTTCTCTTTTATATTTCTGACTACAGGATTACCCCAGATATTGCCAACCTGGTTCATCTTGACTTGGAGGGGGTAGGAAATGGGAGTGTGCTCACTTGGGGTATGAAAGTTTCACCACCTCATACTCCTATATCATTTTTTGATGAACTTTTGTCTAAAAACAATTAAAAACCTATTAATTCTTATCTGTCTTAAAAAAGGTCACCCTCAAATTAAAAAGAAAGGAATACACAATTTTTCCATAGAAACAACATAATAGCCTATTTATTTATCGCATAACAAACATGTACTGTTGTACTATAAACATTTAAACACTATACCTTTACAAAAACCAACATTTTTTTCATTTCTTATTACTTAAGATGAACTGTAGTTGCAGTTTGTTCTTGTCTTTGCAAACTTCATACAGTTCTTGCATCACTTTAACAGCTCTTTCTGTGCACTGATTATTTCTTGTTATTTCTGTAACTGATGGCTCCTGTTTCCAGGGATTCATCAATGTTTGCTGAGCTTTATTGTAAGGTGTCAGTACTGCAGACAAGTTTTGAAAGTCACTTTCATTATATATTTGATCTGTGAACCAATAATTTGCCCACTCATACAAGATAAATCTGCAAAATTTCTGCAAAGTAGGTCTTGTTGATGATATTTAATTACTGATGTTTGGGATTTTTGAAAGTTGATGAAAGGAAAATTACCCTTTTCTTCTTAGAATTGGAAAACCCATGTTAAATGAAACAAAAACTTCATATCGTCTCTCCATCCTAATATATCTACGATTTTATCTATACCATTAACAAACTGTGTTTTTATTTCATCATACTTCTCTAACATTGCTTCTGGTTTATGTGACTGCTAAAATTGAACAAGATTTTTGGTCCAAATACCTGTATTTACATATACGTCCATAATGAGATATCTTGGAGACAGGACACAAGTGTAAACACAAAATTCATTTATATTTCATATATACATGGCTTGAAGGTAATTTTATACAATTTTTAAATAATTTTGTGCATGAAACAAAGTTTGTAAAGATTTGTTGTTGTGTGCCTTCAAGTCACTTCTGATTTATGGAGCCCCTAAGGCCATGGATTTTTTTCTTCTCATGTTTCTTCAGGGAGGGTGGCATTGCCATCCTCTGAGGCTGAGAGAGTGTGACTTGCCCAAGGTCTTTCAGTAGGCTTGCAGGGCCTGTAGCAGGCTTCTGAAACCTGTCTCCAAGTTATAGTCCATGCTCAAATAAATAATATAATAAAAAATTTCTATCCCGCTTTTGCCAGGCAATCAAAGCGGCGTAACAACAGGTTAAAATAATCACATATATACATAATACCCCCCTTAAACAAGATTAAACAATGTAAGATAAAAACTACATATTAAAACCGACTAAGCTAATAAAATCATCATGGGCAGAGTTCGCTGGATGGGAAGTCTTATTTGTGGCCGAGCATTTTATTCCGGGAGGCTTGCCGGAAGAGATCCATCTTAATGGCCTTTTTAAAGCTCTCTAGATTGGTAATTGACGGATCTCGTCCGGCAGGCCATTCCATAAGTTGAGAGCTAAATCATGCTGCCTTTATACATTAAATTAGCAGAAAGCAACTGCATCACTATCCTAGTCACCCATGAAAATGGTTTTGATTTTTGGAACATTTTGGACTTTGGAATTCCAGATAAGGGAGAGGCAACCTGTATATGATCAGGGTGGGATCTGAAGTAAACTGAGGGCAAAGAAGCTCATGACACTGTAAATTGTTATAGTGGTGGAGTGGCAAGTTATAACAAAGAAAGCAGAAATGCCACAAAAACTTCAACTTGGGATGCTTTAATAGGAAATGATCTCCAACATTTCCTGCTCCTGTGTGTTGATGGGCTTTGTCTGGATGTGCTTTGTCTGGAAGTAGATGTCAGTTCAATTCAGGCAGTGGCTGTTTCTCATCAGGCGTCCTTTTTCCCCCAGTCAGGCAAGTTTAGTAGAGGACACACCTCCTGTAATGGTAGCGACCTTGAAGGTGGAAAAGAAAAATGAAAAAACTTCAGTTCTTTGATTATTCTCCTATCTCACCTATTGGTTAGGCACATAGTTAAAAGAAAAAAGAAAAACAGGAAATTATTCACACTCTACAGCCAAACTTCTGAATTTAGCCAATAGCTTTCTTTTCTCTTTCTTTTCTAGATGATCTTATAGCATAAGATCAAGGCAAGAGGAAAGGTAACAACAATTGTGCCAAACATGTATTCTCCCACAAAGTTACAATTTAACTACAATATAAATCATTAAATAGATATAAGAAAGTGACACAAAACTTTGTTCTAAAGTTAAATATGCCCTTTGTCATCCTGATGTTCATATTTTACATTCTGCAGGTCACTTCATCAGACCTATGAACTGAAATAGCAAAGTCATCACTGCTTTCACACAACTGCATATCCCAGGCCCAACTAATCCTGCAACAGAATCATAAGTGAAAAGAATCAGATGCTGGTGAAACATCAGGAAGAAACTCTTCTAGAACATGGCCACATAGCCCGGAAACCCCATAAAAAACTATGGATGCTGGCCATGAAAGCCTTTGACTCCAAATCAGATGTCTGCTTGCTTCATAGCTCTATATGCCCTGAAGCAATCCAAAAGCTTCTTCATCCATTAGGTCACAAGCAAGAAGCAATTGTAGAACTTAAGCTGCTGCCACGCTGCAGAATTAATGCAGTTTGACCCAACTTTTACTATCATTGTTCAATCCTATGGAATCCTGGAGTTTGTAGTTTATTGCGGTACCTGACCTCTCAAACAGAGAAGGCTATATATTTCACAAATCTAAAAATTCCAGAATTACATATTGAGCAATGGCAGTTAAAGGGGTGTCAAACTGCATTAATTCTGCAATGTAAATGCAGCCCGAGGTCCAAGAAACAAGGAGCTGTTCATGAGGCAACTGTTGGATGACCTACTGGAATCTGCATAGCAGGGACGTAGCCGGGGGGGGGGGTTCTGGGGGTCCGGACCCCCCCTTCCATTAGAAAAATGAATGGTGTGTGCTGCTGCACCGCTGCACTCAAGCCCCATTATAATGGTGGCACTTAGTCTGGACCCCCCCCCCTTCCTAAAATTCTGGCTACGTCCCTGTGCCTAGGATTCCCTGAAACACCCCACATGCTGCACTCAGATGCTATTAGACACAGCATGGCACAAACACCTTGTTTACTTGGGGAAAGTGAGTTGTGAAGCTTTGGAGGTGGATGAGTATGGCAGCAGGAATACAAAAAGCAGTGTACATATGTGTGGACCCAACCTACCTGGCTCATCCCTGGTCTAAAATGGGGATCTTCACAGACAAAAAACAAGAAAACAATACTTGATGAACACAACAAAAGTGCACCAAAAATAGAGGCATGCTGTTGAGAGAAGGGGGGCTACAATGGCATGAGACCCAAATTCGCCATTAAACTCTCTTCAACAGTAGAAAATGATGTCCTTTTTGCTGCTTAGCAACCTTCATACTAGCTTCAGTTACGAATTCTCCAATCATTTTTTTCCAAAGGAAATCAAATATATATTCAAAATATTAGCACAGCAATTTTGTGATGGTGGTGGGTGAAATTTTATGATGGAGCAACTACCACATCCAAACTGTAGGTGCTCATTACGGTGTTGATGACCAGGATTTTCTATATAATTGTATCCTTCTGTTTCTCCAACCTGCCCCCCTCTAAAAAAAGAACCAGTAGATTCGGTGGATTTATATAGTTGGAACTAACCAAGAAGCTTCCAGTCTACAAGAGTTATATTTATAATATTCACATTGTTACCTAGCATTACATAGGCCCAGTACAAATGGGCCAAAAGCGGCATGCCGTCACCAATTCTAGGGTTCTGGAGTGTGCAGCAACCGCACACTCCAGAACCCTGGTTCATGCCAGCGGTGCCATGACTGTGCGGCCCCACACACACATGGTGTGCGTCTGGGCGCTGTGCTTGCATCATGGACGTGCCAGTGCATCAATGGTGCATTGATGACGTCGCCCATGCGTGCCACAAAGACCCTGATTTTTCCGGGTTCTTTTTGGGGCAAAGGGACACCATGCAGTTTGGCTGCTGCGGCACCTCCATCCTGCCCTTTTGGAGTAGTCTGGAGAGCCCCATAGTTGCTTTTTGCAGAAGTAACAGATATAAGTAGCAATGTAACTGCTTTCTTCAAAGAAACTGCTACATTAGTCCTTATCAGTATAAAAAGGTGTGTGGGGGGGAATGAAGGTGGGAGTGGACAGAAAATAATCTAACAGCAACAACAACATTTTTTAATTTTCCCCCTCTCCTCAAGGGACAAGGGGGAGTACAGCATGTTAAAATACGAAACACAATCCAAAACACATAAACCCACAGTTAAAATACAATACTATAAAACCATTAAAATACACTCATAGGAGCACACATACAAATTTTAAAAAGTCATGATTTAAAATTGACTGGGTATCTAAGAGCACCTTTACACTGATGTATTTTAGCAGGAGATTCCACAGATCTCAGTCCACTTCTTCAGATGCAATGAAGGAGTGATTTTAAAACCTTGGGTATTTAAGCACAGTTTCATTTCTTTTCCTTTCCCCCCCTTTTCACAAGGTGAACATGTTACCTTCCAAGCTGTGGCTAGCAGTGTTGCAGCTTTAAGTTTCTTGCTCATCTGTTGCTAGCAGGGTCTCCTGCATCCCTCATGGGTCAACATGGGCAAGTGCAAAATAAAGTTGACTGCAACCCCCTTCATACTTAGAGCAGGTATACTTCCTGTGCAGCAGTTCAAGAACAAGTACATTTCTTCCCTCCCCCCAAAAAGGAAAAATTCTCAATGTACATCAAATTAGTGGGCAGAAATGAAGCAACAAAAATGGAATCGTTTTTGTCATATCATTTCTGATGCTTTTGTGAAGACATACAAACAGCTCATCATATTAAGATTCTTCATGTTCTTATCCAAATACTCCCCACTGCAAAGGGTGTGCAGCCTTTTAAAACCAAGAACAGTACTCTAAGCCCTTTGGGCCCATGACTCTTCAGGGATACAAAAATCTGTGGATGCACAAGTCCCATTAAATACATTTGTATAGTAGAATGTTGTCCCTTGTATAAAATGGTAAAATCAAAATTTGATTTTTGTAATTTGTCTGTGTTAAAATATTTACAAACCGTGAATGTTTGGATCTGTAGATACAAAATACATGGATATAGAGGGCTGACTGTACTGTCTTCCCTCATGTGAGAGTGGTTAATTGTCATCTACCAGTGGCAGTGGAAGATGAGGCCAGCGCCCAAAGTTGGTAAAGTCAAAGTGGGCAGGAAAACTGCTTCTTTCTGCCATCTTCTCTTTCCTTCCCCCTCCCTCCCTCCCTCCCTCCCTCCCTCCCTCCCTCACGCATACACACACATTCCTGCATACATTCATATCAACCCTATCTATCCATCATATCAATGATCCACCAAATGGCCCCAAGATCCTTTTCAAATCTGTCTGCTTGCCTGTGGGATCTGCTTTTTAGCCAGAGGGAATTGCAGTGGTCCATGAAGCTGTGGTATAAAAACCTGAAGCAGTTCAAAGCTGAAGGCATTGTGCCTAAATAATAATTCCAAATTGGAACTATGCCCTTCTAGTCACTGTGCTCTGGGACAGGGTCACCATAGAGCAACGTGATGGTTTGGAGAAGATCAAGAGTTTCAAGCAGTCTACCCACCATGGTTGCCCTTCTCTGCTCTGCTTGTTGTCATGAGGCATTTTGGTTTATTCATTTCATGAAGCTCAAGAGAATCTACTGGGTACTAAAGGAAGATACTGCCCATAACATGTTCTTGCCCTCCCAGTATAGCTTGCAAATTGAATGTAATATGACAGCTAGATGATCACCTTGTCGTCTTGTGCACCGGCCTCCTCCATGTCCTCTTTTTTTGCTTCTTTTCTTATGCCGTTTCCGCCCGTGCCCTTTAGGACGACAGCTCTTCCTGCTACGATGCCTGTGATATCGTCGGAATCTTGACATCTTCCTTTTATTTTACATCTGTGTGCCCAGATTTCTGCCCCCAGTGGAGCCAGATCCCTGATTTGGCTGCTGTTGGTGATCTCCTTATGGGGTGCAGGGTAACATTGACTTGTGTCCACAGGCTAGTAATTATGACATATGAGTGACTTTGCATGTGATTTGCTACATCATAATGGTCACTTCATGATGTGCCACCTCTTGATTTCTTCAGCTTTACAAATATTCTAAATGATACAGGAAAATGTTTAATTGTCCTTAAAACCATTCAGCCTTCTCTGTCTGTGCACCTTGGCCAATAAATTATGGGCTTTTTAATCTATCTTCATTCTCTACACTACCCAAAGGCATTTGAAGGGATTTTAACCAGACATTTGGAACCATTCGTATCCAGTGTCCCATACAGTTTTGGGAAAACTCGTAAACCTTCTAGCTTATTCTTTGTGATAAAGGAGCGTTATTCAGCATATGGTGCATGCCAAAATGTTATCTGTGGATTCTTATATAGGCTCATTTCTCCTTTGCAAGCATGCAAGCCTGGAGGCACATTCATACAAATGAAACCAAGTAAGTATACCGAAAGCCTGTCTTAGATCCATGTTTGTTTGTCCTGCCTATGAAACTGTTTTTTATGGGGGATGAAGAACCAGTGGCACTTTGAATTTGGAATGTTCTTCCTAAAGAAAGCTACCTGCTGCCCACTTTGAAGACTTTACTGGTGGAAGTAGAAACCTTCTTATATTTCTAATTTTTTCAACTTTTCAACATATTTGTTATTGGGCTACTAGTATCATTATATGGTTATTCATTAAATAGTAGTGAACTTGTTTGTATTCTAAAAGTCTCATGTTGCTGTCCTTACATGGGACAATACAGGTTTGTTTTTTCCTGACTGGTATGTCCTCTAAGCCTTTCTTGGTTGTAATCTTCTGGTGTTTTCAAAATTTTATTCAAAGCAACCTCAATAGTATATTTGAACTTTGAAGGGATGAATGTACATCTAAATAACAATAATGTATGCACATATGCAGACATCTATGAATAAGAAATGCCCAACCCACGCTGGGATGTGATGAAGCAGTACCTAGGACATCAAGGTGTTGTGCTCCTTAGAAAACAGACACACATACTCCTGAAATGAAAAGTTTAATGTTTGAGGTCATTAAGATAAGGAAACCACACAGTGATTCTGCCTTATTCTTCCAGTGTTAAGCCTTAGATGAAGTAGCCTACAATAACTAGTCAACATTAAACTAAATGCTGATTTCAAAAGAGCTGAAAGAATATGTGTGATCCCCAGAATTACACCTAGCTAAGTATGTTTACAAGTCAAATAAGGTTCTGTGCTGGGGAAGTTGAACAGAAAGAAGTTATTGACATGTTTTGTGGGAAAGACTTCTAATAGGCATCCAGTTGGCCATGGTGCAAATAAAATACTGGACTATTGAGTTATTTAGTTTGACCCAAGAGGGATCTGATGTTCTCATATTCACAGAACATTACAGTTGTTTTGCATATTTGATTACTGTGCAAACTGAATACTGGACTAGGAAGGCCTTTGGTCTGCTCCAGCAGAGATGGTCATGTTCTCAAGTACGCAGAAATGTCACCACAATTGCTGTTTAGTCTAGAATTGGAAACTTTCCTTCACTCACTTTTTGATTATATTACTCAAGGATTTTATCACATTAACACTGTACCACATTTGCTGAAATTTGTGGGGATTTCAGATGGCAACAGCCTCCACTTATAACCCTTGTTTTCCCACTGCTTCATTTACTCTGTTTGTTTGTTTACTATTTCTTGAATTTATATCCAATCTTTGTCCTGGGATGGGATCCAAGGTAGGAAAAATCCTGTTAAAGAGAAAAGGATGAAGTAACTGCACAGCGTTTTCTAGTTGTCAGTGTGATAAGCCCTCCATCTGAAAGGACCCCTTAGGAAGATTCCAGATCACTTCATGACCAGTCCATCACAACAAAGTGTGCCTTACATTCCCTCTCATCTTTTATTCAAGCCTATTTGCACCATCACCACCCCCAAATTAAAATAGCAGCACCAATCTGTCCAATGTGCCCTGTCTAAACACTTTTGCAGTTCTTTGAGCACTATTGTTCTATGAATTAGAGGTTTCCTCTTTAGGGGAAACATTGTTTCCTCAGCCTTGAATTGCTTCCTGTTCATCACAACATGTAACTGGTGGACTGCCCCTTAATTAGTTTCTGGCTCCATCCCATGCGGGGAGGCGTCCTTTTATTGGTAGCTTCCTCTAATTTTAGAATAGCTATGAAAGGCCATTAAATATAAGGGATCTTAATGCTGTCTTATTAAATGTTAGACATAGTAAAGAACAAAGTGATAGTACGAATGATGAATTTAGCCCAAGGGCTGTGTCATAAGCACTGGAAAGATCGAAGAAGATATTTCTTCCTGACTCTGAACTTTCTACAGCCCTCGGTTTTAGGACAGGCAATGTGAAAACATAGCAGCATGAATTGTCTTGACTAATAGCCATTGGTAATGATAGGCCAAAACCACCATAAATTCCAACTTTATAAAACTCAGATATACTGTTATCTTAAAATACCACGTCAACACTTTAAACTCTCCTTGTATTCTAAAATGAAGCTGTAGACAGGTCCAAACCTGTGAATGCATACGTGTCCTCTTTGGCAATCTCAGTCAGGAAGAATGTTAAAAGATTAGGGATGGAAAATGAATTCACATTAACAGATTTTGAAAGCCAAATTAATTCAAGCCCTTATCTATAAGACTGTTTATGGAAGTGTGCACATCTTTTGGTCTTCCATGATCTCAAGTAAATGATAAGCATCATCTCTTTCATCCCTCCCACCTTTTGGATTGTGTACAAAACTAAAAATGTAGTTTTCAAAAGTAAATACAGTTTGGGGGGAAATATATAAAATACATACAAAAAGGATTTGTTTAATATATATATATATATATATATATATATATATATATATATATATATATGTACAATAGAAAAATATTGTTTCACTATACTCACAAAATTCCCTAAAGGAAGAAACAAAATGAAGTATTTTTCTGAAATCTTCTAGCACCAGTTGGCTGGCAGGGGATGTTACTAAAATTGTGCAAACTTATCAGACCTCATACATCAGGAGTCTTTAATTAGAAAAGCAAAGATGAATAAAGAGATGAAATTGTGCAAAAAATATAAATAAATTGCTGCATCAGTTCTTGGAACCACAGTTTAAAGAAGGTTGTTAAGAAGCTGAAACATATCCAGAGGCAGACAATCAAGATGGTCAAAGGTCTGGAAAGCTTTGTGAGGAGCAACTGAGAGTAATGAGGTGGCACAGAAAAGAGTGATGTGAAATTTGGAGTAGTGGGGTTTGTCCCACATGAAATGTATGCTACAGGAAAGTACATTTTTCTTTCACATTTACTACCTAAACCTATTCTTTTGGAGAATCTATTGATTTTTTTTTTGAGGTTCAATCACAAACTTGTTCAATCTTGCAGCCTTATTTTCCAGTGTATGAGTCAAATGTAATTTGCCCTTAGGTAGCTATGTGGATCTGTCAATGGGGAGGACAAGTCAAAAGTGGAAACTATATTTTGCCTCCCTCTGGTAACCATCTATAGTTACTGAGGCTGCTGTCACACTGCAGAAATAAAGCAGTTTGATAATACTTTAATTTCTATGGCTCAAGGCTATGGAATTCTGGGATTTGTAGTTTGTTGTGGTACCAGAGCTCTCTGACAGGAAAAACTAAACATCTAACAAAAATAAAAAAAATCCCTGTGTGAAATGCATCCTGTTGTGCCACATAGTACAGCCATCTTGGCACATTGCTCACTCTGAGGTCAGCATGAAGTGCCCAGCATCAGTCACATGGCTGGGCACATCATTCTCACAGCAAGTGATGCGTAACAGCAGCGGCTACTCAGGGTGGCACAGCACAACATATTTCAAACAGCCTCCTACTGGTGGAAGGAAAGGCTCTATTGTTGTTGTTGTTGTTTGTTTATTTATTTATTTGTATCCCAGTCTTTTGGACTCTGAGGAGATAGATCTTCTGGGAAGATCTGGAACAAACAGGGAGGTTTTAAATGTATTTCAATAGATATATGTCCTGGGTTCAGTGCTTAATGGAGCAGACATTCTCCAGTCCATTTGTGCCAGATTTGGGGTTTGGGCCCTGCATCATCTGGACTCCTGGACAGTGGGAGAGACCAGTTTAATTGGCCTATACAGAATGGGTCTGAGGGACCATAAGGATCTCACAGATAATTTTCCAATAAACAGAGATTTTATTTTTAGTTTTTCATGCAATGTTGACTTGATTAGATCAAAAGAAAAGGAAAGACATCAGCAGAGGATAAAGAGTTCAAGGCTATTTTTATCTGGAAGAGCTAACTTTGCTACTTCCTCATGTTGACCAAGTTATCAAGATGACCTACACAAGCTATTGCAAGCAGCAGTTAATTCTTATCATACTTATCATGAAGAAAATAATCCTGCTGATGACTGTGGAATACAACAGAGCCAAAAATAAAGGAGGTCCTGGAAAACTCAAGTTACGTCTCATAGAATCCTTCCAACTTTCTGTCTTACAATTAATTGCTCCCTCCATTAAAGTTTTATTATTATTTAGGATTGCGTTGCATTTAGAAATGCATGAGCATACAGAGGACCACATAGCATTCATTCATTGATACATACATGAATGAACCCTCAAAGTGGAACTGGACCTATAATACCATTCCTACTGATTCAATAAAGCAAATTATGTATGTAGAGTTAAGTCTTCCTAAAATTGGTTTTTAGCTGTGTTCTGCTGTGTTGGTTGTTGGCAGGGTTGTGCAAGGGGCATTTTGAGTTCACATGGACTCCTCTGCCAGGTATGGAATCTCTAGCATGAACTGCAAGAATGGGAAGTATTTGGCCTCCAAATATGGGGGAAAATTTAAATGTTCGATTTCCAGCTCAGTCATGAAACCCACTGGGTGATCTTGGAAAAGTCATACTCTCTCAGCCTCAGAGAAAGACAATGGTAAAACTCCTCTGAACAAATCTTGCCAAGAAAACCCTGTGATAGGTTCACCTTAGGGTTGCCATAAGTGGGAAATGACTTGAAGGCACACAACAACAGCTAGTTTAAGTGAAAGGTGCAGAGAAAGAAACTCTGAGCCTTCTATTGATTTTGACTGTTGCTGAAATGAAGGACATGTGTAGAAAGCCACATCAGTGCAGTTGGTTTTCAAAATCTTTGAAGTGTTGTGAAATCCAAACAGGGGATGGATCTATCTGGCAGAAATGAGAGGGGGTTTTATACTTTAAACTAAATAAATAAATAAATAAATCCAACTTGCATTTCTGCAGACCTCAGCGGCAGGAAGCTTGTTTCACACCCCAATGGCCTGACTTCAACCACAGCAACTTTCTGAAAAGCTCATCCAAAAAAGAGCTTGGCAAGATTGTGATTGTGAAATGTGCTGATGCTGACTTTTGATGTGCTAAATGTGTTAACATTTTTGAAAATGCAGAATGGAGCCATTTAAATAAAGAGGCTGTCTCTGGTAATCATTGCTTTCACTTAGTAAGATGCAAAGTTAGCTCTTTGGCTTTTCTGTAGCAACAACTCTGTGGGCCATAGGGCCTAAAACAAAGCATATCCAACCATCACTTCTGGTTCAGAATTAGTATCCAGCTGAAAACAAAGTCATGTCCTGAAGAAAATAGAATTCTTTTCTGTAGAGGCAAAGCCTATGTGGACATCAGCTTACAAAGCCATGCAACCACTTGGCCATGTTTGGACCACATGGATCACTGTGGATTTAAGCTAGGGCTGCCAGATCAACAATTTCTGATTCTCTGAGATTTCAGGCCCCAAATCAGGGAGCAGGCCCTTGTGTAACAATTTGCAAAATAAAAAATATGTGTGCGTGCATGTCAAGAGAAAGGAGGAGAGGAGAAGAGGGAGAGGACAAAAATGAGTCCAGCAATGCCAAAACAATGTGGTGACCTGAAAAGAGGCATTTATAGCTGGTTCGGAGCTGAGTTCATTTCCCATAACTTGCTTATTTATATAAGATAATATGCATCCTGCCTTTTTGTCCCCTGAACATGGACAAATTCACAACATTTTTTACTTGATATCAGAGAGATTACAGAAGCTGTATAAAGGTTACATTAACATGTGTTGGAAATATAATCAAAAAGAGGGAACTTTTAATCATATGAGGCGGATATGCTCAGTTCAGTTCAGTTCATCTTTAGTATGGTCATAGACCAGCACAGTGGTGGACATGGAAAAAGCAAGAAAATACTGGACTTATTATGGAAGATCTTTGGAAATTTAAATTCCAGATGAATCCAGAACTTTATCAGGGTTGATGGGTGAGCAGATGGAGAAGAAACAGGGAAGAATAATTCAAAACATGGATACAGCTGCGAGAATACTCTACACACAGAAATGAAATGATGTGGATATTCCACCCCAAGAAGAATGGTTTATAAAACAGTATGACCTTGCTGAAATGAATAATTCACTAAACTGGTTATAGAGAGATCAATTATCTTTTTAAAAGAATGGGAATTGATAATTCATTTTGTGAGAACAAAAATTTGGCGGGGGGGAGAGGAATAGCAATGTTAGGATTTGAAGAACAGTTGAATGGAATAATGTAGAAGTACATTTTAAATATATAGAAGAAGCAGAATAACTTAATTTATATAACCATCAGTAAGTTGAAAGTCACATATATTTCCTACTTCTTGTAAAAAAAAAATATTTTGTGTAGTATGCTAGTTTGTGTAGTTAGTTGTGTAAGTTTGTATATCTAGTTTCCCCTTATATGTTGTTTTATTATATTTAAAGTTATGTGTTAAAAATATTTGTAAAAAATATAATTTAAAAATACAGATAAAGACACAGTAAGTTATAAGGGGTTCATCCAGAAGAAGAATAGTCTCTGGAAGTATTGAGTTCCTCTTTCTTTTGTATTTGATTTTACCTACATATTTCCAGGTTTGTAACTCTTCCTTGAAATATCCTAGATTTCCTTCCCTTTCTTGTGTTCTTCTTTCTGTCCCTTCAACTGTTCTCATGTCACATCAAGACTCATGTAACATTTTACATATTGGTTTTTTCCAATATCCACTGAGCCTTCTTTAATCATTATTTAGGAGTTATAGTCACAGTGCTAAAATGGTTTAGCAATATTACACTAGTCAAACATTAGGATGATTAGGATGGTTTTGTTTTGTTTTCTTTATTTGATCCCTGTTGAATCTGTGACTTGAAGCAATTCTTGCATTTATTGGCAACTGCCTTCTCAGGTAGTTCCAGGATAATAGAAACTGTCAGTCAAGTAGAGATACATTTCATTTTAGAAAATACCAGGTTAATTTAAACTGACCTGAGATGTAGGAACAAAAAGTCCTTGATAATGTTGAGAGTTGCCAGGAAATACTTTGAAATGAAGAAAGCATTATATGGATCTCTGAAATAAATTCAATTTGTACAGGAACATAGCCTAGGATTGTAAACACCTACCTGGCATCACAACAAAGAGCTCTGGATTTTCCTAGTTGTTGTTGTTGTATGTTTTCCAGCCATTTCTAGCTTATGGCAACCCTAAGGGAAATCTATCACAAGATTTTCCTGGCAAGTTTCTTCAAAGGAGGTTTGCCATTGCCATCCTCTGAGGCTGAGAGAGTGTGACTTGCCCAAGGTCACTTAGTGGGTTTCCATGGCCCAGACAGGATTTGAACCCTGGTCTCCTAGTGCTGTAGTCCAATGCTCAAATCTAGAAGATTTGGAGCAAAAAGAGACTTATTTTAAACCATTCTAAGGGTAGTAGACCCCATGTTCAATGCTAAACTGGACAGCTGTATATACTGAAAGTAAATAAATAAGCAATAAAAATAATAAGCTTTAGAAGAAGGATTTTCCTCTGGACTTCAGCAGGAGGAGGAAAGTGTTGCTTTGAAACTACTAATTACCAACCAACACTATTTGCACTTTTTAAAAACCTGCAGATTTTTTTTTAAAAAACCCCTACAGATCAAAGATACATTTAACATTATGTCTAGCTTGTCCCTTAGACTGTTGAGTGCATCCCTGTTGGATGAATTCAGCAAAGAAACTCTGCACATTAAGAATATTCCTTTTTAGCAAAGAAACAAATTAAAATGGTTTTCTTCCTCCCCCACCACCATTAAAATGAACAATATTATAGTTTCCTCCCCCCCTCTCTCAAATACATCAAGCTCCATTAATAATCCACCCATTTGTTCAGCAGAATTTAATGTCCTTGACTGAACAAATACTGCATGGGCTGGATAATCTAAAGAGGTACCCATAAAAGCCTTGGCAAGGTTTTCATCTTTTTTTCCCTTTCTTCATAAACTTTGTAAATTACAGTTTATGCAATGGAATCTCCCTAATCACAGTTCAACAGAAATACGTTTTATTGTGGAAGAGAGGAGAAAAGCAAAAGAAAAGAGATTTCAGCTTAATGGCTGGGCTTTCTTCTTTTTTTTATGGAGATCTGACAGCTGGAATTGATGGGACCAGATAGCTCTGAGCATTTTTATAGGTGCTGCAGAAGGTTGGAAGGGGGGGGGACTTTCTCATTTTGGAGGATTAAGATTGCTGTCTTAAGAGCCTAACTTGTACACGTTGATGTTTCACTGTTCATGGCTTGCCTGATGCCCTTATCTCTGTTTATGTCTGTTTAATGGCAACACAGAATTCTCCAAGTAGTGTAAGAATTTCTGAATTCACAGAACTCACTCTAGAATCTTCCAGACTGACAGATGTGTGTATCCTGAAATGAAATTTCAATGGATCGAAATGAAATTTCAATGGACAAAAAAAGAGGTTAGACCGATGCTATGATTTCATTGCCATGTGTGGATCAATCTACCTTTGTATTTTCCAGTTCACTGAATGGAACATAAAATGCAGAAAATACAACACAAATTGCTGGAAGTCCATATTAAAATGTACATTTACTTACTTATTTTTTTAAAAAAAAATAAGCTTGATAATAACACTTTTGTTTCACCATTCTGATATATATCACATTAACCACAAAACTTTCTGAAATAAAATATTCCAGATGCCTAAGACACATTCAGCATGAATCTACAATTTTGCACACACAGAGAACAAAGTGGTACATAGAAAAATTAGGATAGTAAATAGTAGTGTTGTTATTAGTTGTGATCAGGCCTTGTTAAACACTACAGGGAAAGCTTATAATGGACATTCTTAAAAAGAAAAAGAAGTTGTTCTTGTTGTTCTTGTTGTTGTTAAACAAGCAAGTTATGAACTATTTAGCATGGCTGGCCTTATTTATTTATCAGTCTTTTTACAATCGCCACAGTGAAAACTGGAGAGGGCTCCTGTACCTTTAATGGCTGTGTAGCATGACATTACTGGGTTGCATGACAAGCAACACCTCCTAGAATTCTCTCTTCTACACAAACATTAAAAGTAAGGAGCTATTTCCTTTTTTCAATCTGACAACCCTATGGCTTTCTCCTACAACTAGACTCCAAAGTGGCTTGATTCAAAAATAGATACAGACTGCCATTATGTTTTTAAAAAACAGCTACAAATAAAAGCACTGTAAGTTATAATATTAAAACATGTGGGCAAGTCTACACTTAGGAAGAAAGTCTGAATGGACTCCCCATCTTTTCTGCTCTGTGCTTCCCCTCGAGTCACCCTGCACCTGTTTCATCTGCAGCAGTTGTCAGCACTATGGATGTTGATGTGATCCTCTGTCAACTCCTGCCTTTTCCAAAGCTCCTGGACAGATCACTGCCAGCCACCATTTATCTCCCCTGCCTGGAATGATATTAAAAAAAATAATTAAAATGTCCTACTTGTGAGGCACCTGGCGCTTTGTTGTGACCTCAAACCCACTGCTAGGAATATTGTAGAGGAGGGGGAAACTGCCCGGAACAACATTTTCCCCTCCTCCACACCAATTACCAGTGTCACTTGACAAGGTAGTTCATGATGTCACCCCGCCACACCATTGATCTCCTCCCATACCACACCATACATAATCTTTAGTAAGGTTCTTACTATGGGTACTAATGCTACTCATTAATCATAATTCCCACATATCTCTTAATATCTCTTAAAAAAATTAAAAAATTAAGAGCACTGTTTTCCATAGGTGAAATTCCCTTCTGTTCAGATCTTACAAGGGCTCTGTGCCCAAAGTGTTGTGAGCAGTTGAGAAGTATCCCTGATCTCTGCCCCAGAACTTCACCACTTACCCAGAGGAATTTGTTTCCCTCAAGGAACAACTAGACAGTGGAAATGGCCATGAGAAAACTATCTCCCAAGAGGGAAATATCCTGTTCATCCATCCATCCATTCATCCACTTCATTTGTAACTCAACTTTTTCTTAGAATCAGTACCAAAGCAAGTTACAAATTAAAATATATGCAATACAGATTCAATCTTACAAAATGTTATTATTAAAATGTAGTTAAACTGTCAATGCATTAAATCAACTTAAAACATGGATTAGCCTTGCTCAGCCTCAGAAACCTACTTGGTGTCCTTGGACAGGTCACAATCTCTCAGCCTCAAAGGGAGGCAAAGAAACACCCCCTCTAAACAGCCTTAGGGTCACCATAAGTGGGAAATGACTTGAACACACACAATAATAACAGCAGCAGCAGCAACAAAGCTATTTAGAATTCTTCAGGTCAAAACCATCAATTTGAACTATGCTGAGAATCAGCCCAGTAGCCAGTAGAGTTGTTGTAACAAGCGGAACATGTGCTCTCTATAACCACCCTACACACACTTCTATCCACACATTTAAAAGCCCTCAGAATGCTTTTTTAGCATAGATGTTTAGCACCCAAAATGATGAGTGATTTGAACAGATCATGGTCTGCGAGCTCTTTAAATGTTCATTTGGATAAGTGTTAATTGACTTAGGAATCTCAGCAAAGTCACCATGACAGCAGCCAGATCTAGGATGATGCATAGCTGGAGGGAAACTCCTACCTCAAGCACATGTAGGTGAAGGCTGATCATACAACACCTTTAGGCTTGTCTGCTCTGTTGTATTTCTATCATCAGCCACTATTAACAGCCATGATTTAAAACACTGCTAGCACTGATAATGACATTCTAGAAATGAACAACCTACCTGCTAGGAGAATTGACTGCTGGCAATTGTGAAGGATGAAAGTGAGTAAGACTCTGAAGTGATAGGCACATGGAGGAGGATTATAAGGATCATAAAATGAGGAGGGAGGTTATAAAATGAATAATTAAGACCAAATCTGACAAGTATGGTGTAGTAGTTTGGGTAATGGCATGTGACTCTGGAGACCAGGGTTCAAATCTCCACTGCACCATGGAAAACCACTGGGTGACCTTGGGTAAATCAAACTCCCTCAGTCTTAAGTTAAAAATGACCAGACAGTATACAGCAACAGCAACAGCAATGTGGGTCAGTTATATCCCCAGTTCACAAATATTGAGCAAGAATATAGCTCTAACTTTTGTAGGTCCATGTTATGGAAACCTGTGATTTGTAGTTTGGTAAGAGCCTTAACAATTCTCTGGTGCACTCCCCTGATCTATAGCACTAGTGCTTTCTGGCAGAGAATTCTAAGTATGTCACAAACCATGAATCCCAGCATTCCATAGGATGGAGTCATTGCAGTTAAAATGATACCTAAGTAGTATAAATATGTAGTGTGCATTCACCCTAAGTTATCATAGGAAAAACAAGGAAACAAATTGAAAGCTTTTGTGAATTGTGTTATGAACTGGCCTGCTCCACATCTCCTGGATAAATACATATATCAGAACATTGTTATTTGATTTTGCTCTCATCTCATAATAAGTATCATTAGAGGATTTATGAGGAGGGGTGCAGACCACACTAGGTGACACTCTAAGGTGGGTGATACTACCGCTCTCCAAATAGCTGACCTTTGGCAGGGACAGGTTGTAGCATTCACCTATTTCCCATAGAAATGCTGGACCTGAGCAGAAGAGATGGTGTGAATGGGGTGAGGCTCAGTAAGGAGAGAAAGGAAAAAACTCAGGTTTTAATTTTTTAAATTAAAATATTAAATCTAATATTATAATTATAATGCATTTAAATATTAAATCTAATATTATAGGTATAAAATTATAATTATAGGTGGGATACAGACAGCCCAAAAAGGGCGGTCTGCCACCACTTCCATTTCCGCCAGTGGGAAGCCTCAGCTGCCAAACAGCGAGGCTTCCCAGCGGCAGAAAAAGAACCTGCAAAAAGTGGGTTATTTTTGCGTCACGCTTGTGATGCCCGAGTGCGCAAATGACGCATTCGTGACATCACCAGCGCGATGGGACATTCGGACGCTATGCGTCCGTCATGTCAAAATGGCGGCACCCGTGTATACAGGGCACCGCCATTTTGACGCCTCCATCACATGCTAGGGGTGAGGCTGGTATGGACGCTGCATCCTTGGCCAACTCCTAGCACGTGACAGGGACGGCGCAAAGGCCTGTTTAAATCGGGCCATAGTTAAACATAATTAAATACAATTAAATATTATTTAAAAACATCACGCAACTCACCAAATTTTCACTTTAACCACATGAAATATGGGGACAACTGGAAGTGTTAACGGGGTTTATTCCCTGAAAATCAGGCAATTACTGTACTATTAAAGTGTGGTTAAGGTTTTCACACACAGAGGTCATTATCCCGAGAATAACCAGGCAATAAACAGCAACAAATCATTCATGGGATTTTGTTGCTGTTTATTGCCTGGTTATTCCCAGGTTAATGGTACTTTAATCACTTTTGATAGCAATGTCATGTAAAAACCTTTATCATGAATGCATGCAAGTATGCAATTTCCATGGGATATTCCCAGAATAATGGTACTTTAATCATGACATCTTCTGAAAATTTTAATCATGAATGTGCAATTTTCATGGGATAAACCCATTTACACTTCCAGTTGTCCCTGTGTGATAAACGCCTATGTACAAATGATTACATTTAGGCTATGCATAAGATATTGTAATTTAAAGATATAAAATTTAATTTTGCGAGTTGTTTATGTCACAGCTATAGCCACTGCATTCAGTGATAGAGGATAACTATGATTTATGAGTAATATTAGTACAAAAAAATTTAGTAGGGATTCTGTATGATGTAGTATGGGAGGAAGTCAATGGGCGGGTGTGTTTGTGTGTGACGCCATGAGTTACTGCACTGGGTAATGCCGATTCTAGTGATACCACTGAAGCGAAGAGGATGAGGATGAGATTATGTGAATTTCTTCTCTCACATGTCAAAGTAAACTTGATTCTTTGTGGTACTATGTCTTTTGAACTGCATGGGCAAAGGGTGCCATTTGCTTCTCTACAACAGGCAGCAAAACACTGTGGGCCAACACTTAAGAAAGAGCAAGAGTCTGGCAGAAAGTGAAAGGTCATACCCACATCAGGGAACAATTCAGTGCCAGAACTGATAACAATGATGGATCAGAGTCATTGAGCCAACAGAGTTAAAAAAAGAAGCAGGAGAGGGAGGGTGCACAGGCAGATAGCCAAAACCAGAGAGAACAGGGGATCTCTGTGCATGTCTGGAGTCAGAAGGAAAGGAACAGAGAAAAAGAGGAAGATAAAGAGTGTGTGCGTGTGTGCATGTGTTGGGTTAATCCCAACTTGAATAGACCCACTGAATCAGAGGAATTTACAGAACTATTGATTTAACAATCTCCCATTGATTCAGTGAGTTGTTAGGTACTAACAACTGGATTTAGTCCATTGATGATAAAGTTTTTCAACAGCAACTGTCCTGGAACTGGATCACAAGTCTGATGATTGCATTTAATTTGCATATTTTTCTCACCTGACACAATATTTTCCAAAGACTATAGATAGGGTAGTGTAGTGGTTAGATCAAGGATGAGAATTGTGAGGCCTTCCAGATGTTGTTGGGCTACTAATTGCAGCAGATTTACCCAACAATAGTGAGAAATGTTGGGAAGTATCACCCAACAACATTTGGATGGCCACACAATTCCCTCCTTCAGGTCAGAGATTCAGGCTACTGTCTTTGGAGATTCAGGCTACTGTCCCCAGGGAGTTGTGAAGCTCATAAGGTCACACTGGGCAGGTTTCTCTCTTCCACTTTCTTTTTTTCTCTCTCACTCTCTCCAGATGTTTGGGACTTCCATTCCCAGAATCCCTGACAATTGGCCAAGTTGGCTAAGGCTTTTGGGAGTTGAAGTCCAAAACATCTGGAAGGCAAAGGTTTGGGAATCCTACCTCATAGGATGGCTGTGAGAACAAAATGAAAAGGAAATCAACCATTTTACCACCTTGAGGTCACTGGAAGAAATATAGGTTATAGACTGAATAATAATTTTAAAAATGTTAAGAAAACACCAGATAGAAAATACATAGTCATAAACTAATCCCGCTGGGAACTTAAATATAAAATTTATGCTTGCCTCTCTGTATATCATCTTAAAATCCCCCCCTTCCTATAATGCTTTTTAGATTTATTGGCTTGGAAGAAGAATTTTGAGACATAAATAGCTGCACACACACACACACACACACACACACACACACACATACTTGAAGTTGCAGGCATGACTTCTACAGAGATTCCCCCAAGAGATAAGCAGTTGTTGATGTAGACAAAGTACCACTGCCTGATCTAATGTATCCTGGTCACAGAGTCCATGTTGAAGATGCAGAGCCTGATAAGACAGAAATGGTTCCACAAGTAGAGGCAAGTGCCAGCATCCTGGACAACTGCAACGGAAATGCTGACATTTATGAACTCAAGCATTCATAAACAATGAATCTTACAATTCTGGTAAAGAAAAAAAAGGAAAGGAAAAGGAAAGGAAAAGGAGAGGAGAGGAGAACCCTGTATGTACCTATCCTATATCAAATAGAAAAGTGAAATGTAAGACATCCATTAAGTGAAGATGCTCTCAGTTCTCAGAATTTTCCAACTAGATTGGAATTTCACATATCAATTTATGGCTATAAACAAAACGTTGTAGAGTCATAGAATTGGCAGATACCACAAGGGCCATCCAGTCCAACTCCCTGCCATGCAAGAACTCAAAACATCCCCGAGAGATGGCCGTCCAGCCTCTGTTTAAAGACCTCCAAAGGAGACTGCATCACTTTCCAAGGCAGTGTGTTGCTCTGTCGAACAGCTCTCACTATCAGGAAGTTCCTCCTAATGTTGAGGTGGAATCACTTTTCCTGTAGCTTGCATACATTGTTCCGGGTCCGAGTCTCTGGAGCAGCAGAAAACAAGCTTGCTCTAGCCTCAATATGACATCCCTTCAAATATTTAAACAAGGCTCTCATATCACCTCTTAACCGTCTCTTCTCCAGGGTAAACGTACCCAGCTCCCTAGTCTCTCTTTCACCATTTTGGTTGCCCACCTCTGGACACGCTCCAGTTTCTCAACAGCATTTCTGAATTGTGATGCCCAGAACTAGACACAGTATTCTAGGTGAGGCCTGACCAAGGCAGAATAGAGTGGCACTATTACTTCCCTTGATCTAGACACTATACTTCTATTGATGCAGCCTAGAATCACATTGGCCTTTTGATAGTTGCTGTGCCCTATTTTATTCCACATAGTCCCTTGAGATAAAGTCAGACAATCTACTTTCATGTGATGAAAGCACTGTTTGCATGGGACTCAAATTCTAGTTGAGACACAGACATTGTTCTTCTGGTTGGGATCTAGTATCCTTAACAGCTAAATGTCAGAAATTCAGTAGCTGACCTTTCCCATCACTGTAACCCCATGCTTAAAGAAGCTTCACCTGGTCAGCACAGAGCTTGGGGAAAACAATTATTTTATTTTATTTTATTTTATTTTATTTTATTTTATTACAACTACCAGATACTCTTAGCTAATATGGATGTCAGTGAGTAAGTTTCCAAACAAAGTACAGTATCTTTTTCCATATTCTGTCTTTGTGCCATGCTGCTATGAAAGAACAGCAGTCTTGGCCTCCCCAGTCCTTTCTAAGCCAGTTTCCATGGGGACTGAGGGACAATGAATCTTCATTCCCAAAAGGGCATCTTTCCATCCACACCCAGTTAAAATTTATAAGGCACAAGAAATGGATCCATCCCAAGTTTAAACAGAGGATAAAGTATAGGCTTTTAACAAAGATTGCCAGGAAATGCAAATGTTTTCTCTTTGTTCCTTTTCTTGTGTGGGCAGCAGTCCAGAACAAATTAGTCATACCTATGCTCCATCTGAAGTTATGAGAACTACACTAAATAGAACCCCCACATCAGAGGCTGTACCAGTGCCTGGGGAGGGGGGAGAATGTGGGTGGCCTGTTAATTTCAATTCCTGTTTATTATCATTATCATTATCATTATTATTTGTAACTGCCTCCCAGAATCCCTCATGCTGATTTAAGAATTCTGGGAGATGCATTCCAGAAAAGGTAACTTGTAAGCTCTAGCTAAAAACAGCATGTTTAATTCAGTAAACTTTGGCTTTCATCCAGAAAGGCTCTTTTACCATTTACTATGACTAGCTTGCAATATTGATTCCAACAGGGCCCAGGCCTGACTAATATTTGCTGTTTGGAGGCTGTGGAGCTTATGAGATTTTATTTCGTCCTCTGTTTCTGGCAAAAATTGACAATATTTTGGCAGAAATTGAGGGTGGGTTTCAATACTGGCCCTAAGAATAGGGTTCAGGAATCTCAAGGCCTGGCCCTGATTTTTCAGTCTGCATGGGAAGGGGGAGGGGGCGGAAATCTCATGAGACGATGACAGATAGATAGGTAGGTAGATAGGCAGGCAGGCAGGCAGGCAGACAGATTCTTCATTTGCATTTGATGAAGTAGTATACAAACGCTTCAAAATGCTACAAACCTCTCTCTCAGTCTCAAGAGTGTTACTATATCCTTTTGCATAGTCTTCATTTATTGGACTTAGTGGTTGTTTTCTTAATTTGAATTACATATTCTGTGCAACTATGATTGATGCTTACAATGACAACACCAGGTACTGCCCCTTCTGTTGGCCTTGTAAAATCATCAGAACCTTTCCCCTTTGACATTACCAGCAATTATCTCCATACCCTCCAACATTTCACAGATGAAAACGGACACATATGGTCAAGATGGCAAAAATTGTTAGTTAGGAAGAACAAAGGCTGCAGCAGCTGTCTTTTGCCTTAGCCTACTGGGAAGGACAAGATTCCACCCTCTCCTCTCCCTCACTTGAGTGCAAATTATTTTAGTACATGTTTGAAGCAACTGAAGTAAGCTGAAGACAAAAGGAAGAAAGCACGAGATGGAGAGAGAAACTGGGCCATTTTAAAAGCAATTTTTAAAATTTAAGATTAATTTGGACTGTTCCCACTAAACTGGGACATTTTTTGGTTATGTATCTCTAGGTCTCAGGTTTTGGGCCTAAAATCTCCAGGCCTGAGATAGTCCAAGCTTTGCAACCCTACCCAAGGTCCAAAGATGGGCGAAGCTGAAGCTCATGGTAGATAGAGTCAGGAATAAAAGGAGACAAGTCAAACTTCTTTTCAAGTTTTTTATCACTTTTTCCTCACTTTGCTATCCTCTCCTCTCACAGGAGCTTATTGCATGCTTTAAAAACCCGACTTACCCCTTTCATTTTCAAGTCTATGGGATAAAGTTGGGTATTGTCACAGAGAAAATAGCTTCCTGACTTTGCAAATTGGCCAGCTGAGTGTGGCTTTTAGCCGGGTTTTAGGCAGGATACAGTCAGGTGGCAGCATCGGCGACATTTTCCCTGTGATAATACCTGACTTTATCCCATAACAGACTTCAAAACAGAAGGGGTAAGTTGGATTTTTAAGCATGCAATAAACTCTCTCTCCCTCTCCACATAGTAAGCTGCTGAAGAAGAAACAAAACATTATTAAAGTGTCTGAACTGATCACCTGCACATGACTTTTGATATTACTCCAAGGGGCACAGGAGATCAGATGGAGGGTTGTTCAAGCTGGCCATCCCTGCATTATATTAAAATCCATTAGTGCAGAGTGGTATATGCTATCATGAGACCAATGAGTTTTTGGAGGGCTTGTTTGGGTTTTGGCCATCCCACACACTGGAAGTGTGTGGGATGGGTGGCATAAAGAGCTAAACAGCCTAATAAATGTTTGAATTGGAGTAAACTATCCAAGTAAGGATTACTAGTCTGTTGAGGGAGTTTCACTAAAGGCAGGAAGATAGATAGATGAGAATAGAAAAAGACATATTGGACAAGACCCAAATAGCAGGGGAAAGGTCTTTGATGTATTATCAGTATCTAGGCCCTAGATTTTCTTTCTGTAAACAGAGAGAGGAAGAAATAAAATGGGTATTAGGCAAAACTATGGAAGTATTTTCTCTTCTGGAAATGCTTTGTCACAGAGTTAAGAGAATGGGCCTTTGTGTAAGTAACCAATTCCCATGTGTCTTTCAAAGCAAATATCCAATGAAAACTCCCTTAATATGATGGGTGGCTGGAACTGGTAATTCAGAGCTCAGCCAGTACTGATGATTATGTGCAAACTACTAGTCATTGACTTTTCCAGTCACATGGATTTTTGCAGAGATTGGCAATCAGGGATACAGAACCTCCAGGCCACAGGCCTAAATTGTCCCCCAAGTCTCCCCAACTCAGGCTACAAAGGTTTTTAAAGGAGGCAGAGACTCTTTTTTCTACCACATCCATTTGCTTGCCTACTTGCCTTTCTTTTCTTGTTTTTCTACATCTTGCAAAAGTGAGTTCTTTAGACTGCAGATCCAAGACTCCATCAGCCAACAAGGCCAGTAGCCATACTAGCTGAGTGATTCCAGGAACTGTTGTCCCAAAAAATGTAACTTCTCCTAAGTTCTGCTTTTTATAGAGAGCCAGAAGTTGATCCATATTTTTCTCACATGTTCTGACTTGTCCTGAACTCAGATATCCATGTGGATATTATCTGCTGTTTTGCAAAACTATGGGTCTTCTACATTTCCAAAGCTACCTGAGATACACTAGCAATACTGCTTGTGAGCAATGGATCCTCCTCAGCTACTCAGGGTGCACACAGACGTTCTCCATCTTTTTCTTTATCTTTTTTTTTTCCAGATTGCTGCCATGCATGTCTTGCAGCAATGAATATCTTTACCACTTTGAAGACTCCAAAGAAATTTACTTTAGCAGAGAAGCTGCAGTGAGGAATATATGGTACAACAAATTCTTCCATTCATATGAAAGTATTACTCTGCATGATGTGCAGCCACAGGTTAGCTAAACAATAATCAGGAAAGGGTTGTAGCTCATTAAATGAGCACATGCTTTGCCAAGGTTCACCCCATCACAGAGGTGGTCACTCTGCCAGCTTACCCTCAATCCAGTTTCATGCAGTCCTCAGCTGATACTCAAAAAAAAAATCTTCTGCAGTGGAATCCTGTTTTTTTCAATTGAGTGGTGAATCTATTTTTAATGCAGATTTTACAAAAACAATCCAAGTTGTGCATGTGTGTGCGTGTCTTCAAAACACCTTTTGACTTATGGAGAGCTCATGGATTTTGTAATAATTTCTTAGGTAAGGAATATTCAGATTGCCATTGCCTTCCTCTGAGTCTATAGCACCTGATATTCCCTGGCTGCACAACATAGGTTTAGCATCTTGAAAAACTCTTTTAAAATTCAGGTTGAAGCCTGGATTCACTGGCCCACCAACATGAGAGCTACCAGTTTATAGTTAGTTGTCCATCCAGTTCCTGGCAAGTATAATCTGTCTTTCTCCTGGCAGATCTCTGGTCAGGGAGCAGGCAAAAAGATGTCATAAAGGAAGATAGATGGTAGAAGAATAACAAAGAAAAGAGTCCTGCACCCTTCCAAGTCCACCTACCTCTGTATTCAGCTCAGCCACACACACACAGATTGCAAGACAAATTACCCACAAAGTAATGTTGCCATCAAAAACAAAAAAGAAAGAAAAGAAAAACTGTCCATTCTTGCCCCATCATCTCCTAGGATCCTGCATCAACATATACAGTTGTAGCACTTTGATTCCACTTGAACTGCCATGGCAACATCCTAAAGGATCCTGGGATTGGCAACAGAGGGGAGGCATTTAGAATTCTCAGCCAGGGATCTCCTCTGGTGCCTCTGACCAAACTACATATCCTAGGATTTCATAGGATGTTGCCATGGCAATTCAAGTGGAATCAGTACTATGACTGTGGCATTTGAAAGGGCTCCTGTATGGAACCTTGGAGGGCCGCTGCTCATCATTGTACACCATACTGTGCTAATGACAGACTGGTATCTGCCTTGGTACAAGGCACCTACATTCTTGGTAGTAGAGTGATACCTGCATTTTAAAAAAAGCCTAACTAATGACCACAGCCTCAGACTCTGGATGTGTAAATTTCAAGGTGAAGGATATCCTGCAGTTGAGGTCAATCATTAAAAAGAATGATACATTATTGGAATATATATATAGGACACTTATCTGAAAAAGAGGACAGGGCTCTAATCTCCTTATTAGCTGTTTGAGAGGAAACTTTGCCAAGTCTAGCTTGCATGACAGATTGTTGAAATTCCCTCTTACACAGATACTAATAGTACAGGAACCCTGTTCTTTTTTTTTTTAATGTAGCCACCCTAAGTATAGCCAGTAAACTCAAGAGGACATTGTCAGCTGACTATAGCAGTGATTCTCAAAATATGGGGCAAGATCCCTGGGGGGGGCACAAGAGTTGCTCAAGAGGGGTGCAAAACTTGGAGCCCCTGATACTTCCTCTGCCTCTTCTGTCATGGCCAGCCAGGCTGAGGACTCGGAGGAAGAGGCTGAGCCAGGCCCTAGCTCTGCTCTGCCAGATCCTGCAGAGCCTGTGACTCAGCATCCCAGAATCCCCCCAGTAGAGATTCCAGGCCTGGGAGACGAAGAGGAGCAGGACAATGAGGTACCTACCTTCAGCTAGCAAAGGACAGAAAGGTTGTGCCTCCGTCAATCCAGGCAGTTATATGAGAAACGCTCTGCAATCAATAAGCACCTGTAATTAGGAACTGGGTCAATATAAACAGGTGCAGGTAAATTACTCTCATAGTATGATTCATACCTTAGGCCCCATACACATGGTGCTAAAGCGCCATGCTGGTGGCGTACTAGGGTTAAGGGACCGCGTGGCAACCACATGGTCCCTAACCCTTGTACGGCGCAGCGCCATAACAATGGCAGCGCCCCATGTATACAGGCACCAGCATTGTTACATGATGAACGTATAGTGTCCTCATGTCATGCCATGCTTGTGATGTCACAAGTGCACCATTGGCGCACTCGGACATCACAATGGCGGAGCAAAATGAACCCACTTTTCGCGGGTTCATTTTCCTCCACAGGGAAGCCAAGCGGTTTGGCTAAGCTAGGCCTTTCTCCTCACTTTCCCTTTCATACCAACACAGTTCTGAATGCTCCTTCGCACGGGGAAGAATGCCGGGGGGGGGGGGGGCTGCCTGTTCTCATTCTGCAGCATTTGATTGGTGGGACAAATTTATCTGGAGGAGATGACACTTGAATTGTGGCTGCAGTTCACTAATTGCTATTCCTTATTTCAAGTTGGACCTAAAAAGCATGCATAAATCTAAAAGGAATTTGTCCAGTATGATAGAACAATTGAATGTTGGATTCAGCTGAAATCCACTGCCAGTATCAATTACTCAATCATAATATCCTAGAACCATATGCTTATGTTGCCAGGTGGGGTGGGGGAAAGTGACAAAATGAGACAGTTTTAGGGCTAAGCTGAAGAAAACAGTACCCAAATCCAGGCCTTGAAGTTTGTCTTCTTTGGATCAGGTTTAAAGAGATCAGACTGGAGTGTAATAAACAGAATAAGTTTTTAAAAATAAAAATAAAACCATACAAAGATGATTGTGTGTTAACCTCCACATTAAGTCCATTGGGTGTTAAAAGTAATTAGCCTGTATATGCTCTCTTCTGTGGTTAGAGTTTGAAGAATAGTTTGGAAATATTCCTGTTTCTGAAAAGCTGCAGTCATCTAAACTGAAACACTTCCATTTGAGTTTGTCCAGATGTGAAGTTCTTCTTGAAGTTCTTCTTTTAGGGTTCTTCTCTGGTCTTTGGAGGTAGAGGTGAATGGTGCTTTCAGATAGGGCCATTTCAATGGTGGGGGCTCATCTTTAGAATATTGTCCCAGGAACAATATTCAACCAGCTGTTGACTTTGAAATCCCTTCAGAATGAGACATTTCAGATTTTTGTGTATGGTCTTAGTAAAGCTCCTAGCAGAGATTGCTAGTGGATCTGCAACTGATACCAGCAATCCTATTTTTCCAGGTTGTGGTGGAAAGCAACATGTGACCATGTAAATAGTTACTAAATTTATCCTATTTAACCATTGACTTTTTGTCCCTTTTTCCCTCTCTGCTTTTTTTTTTTTTACTTTGTTGTTATTTACCCTCAGGTCAATCTTGACCCATGGTGATGCTATAGGCAAGACATCACCAAGCCTCCCTGTCCTCTGCTGCTCTGCTCAATTCCTACAAATTCATACCTGTGACTTATTTTACAGAGTCCATCAATCTAGCATTCAGCCTTCCTCTCTTTGACTTCCTTCCACCTTTCCTAGCATTATTATTTTTTCCAATGAGTCATATCTTCTTATGATGTGGCCAAAGTATGACAGCCTAAGTTTAGTCATCTTAGCTTCTAGAGAGGTTTCTGGTTTGATCTGTTCTAGTACCAATTTGTTTGCATTCTTGGCTGTCCATGGTATCCTCAACACTCTTCTCCAGCTCCACAATTTTGTGGAGGAGCGATTCTCTGGATAGGAAAGAATCCAGGTGGATATTTAGTTCAGTGCCATGAGGGCATCTTCTTCTGTGGAGAATTGGTGCTTTATATAAATGGAGGCTGGTGTAATTACCAACTACATTAATTTGTTCAAGACCAAACTGGATAGCAGTCATCATTAAAATAGCTATTTCAGCACTGTTTTCCTATTTTTTATAGACTTTGAACATACTTGCTTCATTAATTCTATGAGTTAAACAAGACAGGTTCTGGTTTCTTCTGCAATCAATTGTACTTGAAACCATGTTTCTACTGGACTATTAACATCACTCATTAGTTACTTGTACTAATGTTGGCTTCCACAATAACTGCTACATAGCCATTTCAGCAATACTACATATTCATTCTACCAAGGAGCCTGAGGAGGTTTACATATTTATTTTCATGGTGACAATTGTGTTAGGTAGGTAAGATTGAAAGACTTGAACAGATTTATTCACTCAGGCCCATGGCTCGGAGAGGAATGTGAAGCCAAGTCATAGTCCAGTTCTAATCTAACCACCATACTATACCAAACACTCACGTAACTTCATATTCTCCCAGTTTACAAGTTTACTACTTGGACTAGGTCTTAGGAGGAAACATGGTTTACCACAACAACAAAAATAGAAAATATGCACATATACCACCTCACAACATGGTACCCTTGGTTATGCAGCCAAATACTCTAGTGAAAACTACGTAGGTGAGACAAAATTTGGGCCAACAGTATAAGTCACAGAAGGAATCAGAGCACCACTGTATGTAGGGCACTCATGAAAAAAGGGTATGATCAGAAAGGTGGGTCTTTTATTTTAGCTGTTGGTAGGGCTAGTCAATTTCACTTTGTTTCTCCCACTTCATTTTTTAAAAACAAATCTCAATTTTTCTTTGTCAAGTTTATGAAGAGATTTGCATTGTTTGTAAGTTCCTTGCATCTCATTGAACAGAAACTGGCTGAATTAAAAATGTATTTTCCTAATTTGAATCTCAATAAGAAGGCAACTCTTTCACTACCAGGGCCTTACTTAGTAAATAAAAGTCATGGGTTAGAATCCATTTATGAATGCATAACCTGAAATTATGCATTCATAACTGTTTGGTCTTCACAGTCCCTATATATTCCCTAGTTTAGGGGACATGTAGGGATTGTGAAAGCCCCCCAACCCCACCTGCCAGGAAGCAGCCACTGCAATCAATGGGTCCTTTCCCCTGCATGGAAGCAACTAACTGTTGTTCATACCTCCCACTCCCCATGAGTGATCTCCCATTTGAAGGGGTATTGCAATAGCGACCCTGCTCCTGCCTCTCACAATGAAGATTGTACATGGGACGAGGTAGAAACATCTGTCAGCTGCATCCCAAGAGATAGGGAAATGGATCCCCATTGATCACAGTGCCTACTTCCCACTAAGTGCAGATTGCAATATTGGGCTGCAAGTTGCTGCATAGCCATGTAACTACAGTGGTTATATATTTGTAACTCAGCAACGTGATGCTGGTCAATGTTCTTGGTTCACTCATTCCAGTAGAATTTGAACTTTAAATCTATAATAGATTAAAACAAACTGTTATTAAACTTTGAGACAGTCTTCTTCTCCCAGAGCGTGGCTGACTGACTAGTAACGTAGTATATGTTAGAGTTCAGTAGTGCAAGGACACATTTAAAGCTGTCTAGATAACTTTATGACTAGTAACAAAGTTTGCAGAGTAGCTACTCTACTGTTACCTGATAGGGGTAATCAAATTTCATGCCTGGGGTTCCCAAGTCATGATCACAATTAGCACTTACATGAGACTTTGGGACCCTAAAACACTATGTACAAACATGCATGCATCAATTCATTAGCTGATTGCTCGAAGGAAAAAAAAAATCTCCTTCTTGTCTCTGAGAAATACTATACCACAGGCAAAGTATGACCAAAAAAAAGAGATTGTATCTTACATTATTAGCATATAAAAATGGCAGATGCAAGATATAATGTATATGTATATAAATCTCTGCTGCTGGAGGGACTGTGATAATCATCTGATCTTGATAGATTTATTGGTCTAAGATATTAAGAGTTTTTAAAGAGAGAATGCTCAGAACTGGCAAGAAGTAGCCATGATTCAATCAAAATTGGTAGAATTGTCACAGTAATTCAAGAAGAAAGGAGTTCATGAAATAATGAAAACTTTCTCTCTCTCTCTCTCTCTCTCACACACACACACACACTTTGTTTCACTGTTTCATTTTGCTGATTCTTTAGTATATTTATTTGAGAATTCAGTTAATCTCCATGGGACTTATTTCTCATTAGATATATTTAATAGGATTACAGGATTAATCTCTGATTTCCACATGGGTGGATGGATGGATGGATCAGAGATGGAACTCCAGATGTTGTTGGACTATAACTCCTAGCATTTCCTCCAATTGGTTATGTTAGCAAGGACTGCTGGGAGTTGTAGTCCAGCAATATCTGGAAGGTGACCAAATTGCTCTCTCTGACATATCGTAGCATTAATAGTGACAAAAGACACAGCAAAATCAGTCAAATGATATAAAGTTCAACAAAATTATGTCAATAAGACTTCAGGGAACACCAATAAACATCACCATAATCCAAGCATATGCTCCAACCACAGAGGCAGAGGAATAAGAAATAGAGGATTTCTGTGACAGAGTCCAGGAAGAATCTGACAACACACCATAATAGAACTGCTTGGTAATCATCAGCACTGGAATGCCAAACTAGGAAGCAGAGCAGTATCAAAGACAGTAGGGAGATTTGGGCTCGATTCAAAAAACAAAGCAGGCACATGGCTGATGGAGTTTTTGAGGCTAATAATCTATTCATTGCAAATACCTTCTTCATACATCTGGAGAGGAGATTGTACATATGGACACCACTAGACTGTCAACACAAAAACCAAACAGATTGCACAATAAGCAATAGAAGATGGATAAGTTCCATTCATGTGGACAGCACAGACCATGAATAACTAATATTCAAAATTAGAATACAGCTGAAGAAGAGTACCAAATCAATTACCATGCCAAAATATGATCTGAAGAACATCCCAGAAGAATGTAAAGAAAGTGTGAGAAATAGATAGATGCTAGGGAGAAGTAGAGGGCAGTAAAAAGAGAAGACCACATGGTCAGACTCGATCAGGGTGCAGGACCTGAGCAGAGCAGTTGAGAATGGTCTTGGAGATGTCCTATCCACAGGGTCATCATGAGTTGAGGTTGACTTGAGGGCAGTGAACAATAACAGCTGCCTTTAAACAAATACTTATTGGCTTTCTTTTAAGAGCTTGGTATTTTGCCACTTCCAAACTACACACACATCTCCATTATTCAAAACAGTCTGTTTTAATGTGAGTGAAACCACCTTGAAACAATAGATGTCATTTAAACCAGCCTTATCCTGTAGTTTACCCTGTGCTTAAATCTGAAACAGTATAATTTAAGGAGCCAAGAAAGTCCAGTCAGTCCTGAATGAGCATGTATATGCCATCAAATCACTTGTCAACTTATGGAGACACCATGAATTTCATAGGGCTTTCTTAGCTAAGGAGTAATGAGATGTGGTTTTGCCAGGTCCTTCCTCTGAAATATAGCCTATAGCATCTGATATTCCTTAGCAGTTTTCCATCCAAGAACTAACAAGAGCTAGCACTAACTAGCTTCCAAGATCAGCTGGGATCTGGTGTATTTAGGGTATTTAGGTCCACCAGCCCCTGAATACTCCTTAAATGATTGTAATACAGATAAAAGAACAAATGGAATTCACACGCCAGGCCTTAGGCTTACTAACCCAATAGATTTCAATTATTTTTCCAAGCCAAGATTTAAGAATGGGAATCAGCAACTGCTTCTGTGTCAGAAAGTAAGTATAGGACAAGAAAGGACATGTCTGCCCTACTAGAGATTTATGGGATGCTGTTTCAGCTATCACAGTGGCTGTCTGTGATCTGCAGTCAAATCATGACAACAGTCCAAGATGAATAAAGCCTGGAATAGTTTACCCTGGTGTGCTTCCTCACACAAACGCTTGAATTGTGGTCACATTACAGTGAGAAAAAAACCAGAGAAAACACACAGGGGCTGCTGCTGCACTGCAGAATTAAGGGACATTTAAATGTCATGGCTCCTTTCCTTAGATCTTAAGATTTGTAGTTTGTTGTGGCACCTGAGCTCTCTGACAGAGAAGGGTAAATATCTCACAAAACTACAACCCCCAGAATTCCATACCATTGAGTCATGACAGTTAAAGCAGTGTCAAACAGCATTAATTCTGCAGTGTAGAAGCAACCTGGGGGGCATTGAAAATCAGCACTTGAGAAAGAAAAAAAAGGCATAAAACAACAAGTACAGAGCATTACAAAATCCCCCTGGAAGGGTTTATCAGAGCTGTAAACCTTGAGAATATAAGACATATCCATATTAAGAACTGCAAGGGATTGGAGTGGCTTGCCAAATGTTTGCTAAAAGTATCTGGTATGTTGCAGTTGTAGAAAAAGCAAGCTGTGATCATTTTCGTCTCCATTTTTGTTACCTAATGGATTACATGGGAACATTTCAGAATGGATAGTCTATACTTTTGTTTATCTATAACTCTTTATAAAAGTCGCACAGTCCAGGCCAGAGATTAGCTAGTGGAATGCAGGTAGCTAACAAGGGTTGGGGGGGGGGGTAGGAAGAGAGATCTCCATAAAGCTCTTCTAGGATCTTCCTGCCAAAGTAGGTGTGGTGTTAAATGTACTATTACATTAATCAGGCATATTTTAAAAATCTGAAGAGTTTTCATGAAGGAGTAAGCAGGGCAAGGGAAAGGTGGGTGACGAGTTTAACCCTTTGCTCCTATCCTATGTCCCAATGAACCTATTTCACCCTGTTCTTTGCATCTCTAAGGAAAGCTCCCACTGGTATCTGTGTGAGGCAACAAGATTTTAAAGTGTGGAGTTAAGAAAAGGTGGTTTCAAAGAGTACAGAACTTGGAAATTTACTTCTAAAAAGTAACTGGCTATTGTTAGAAGCCAAAGTGTTCTAAAGATAGCTAACATATTCAGGGGTAGCTGTGTTGGCCATATAGCAAATTACAATATCATTCAAAATCCACAAAACAGTGACACATTTATTGGGACAACCAAAATTCACATTATATATGTTGCAAGCTTTCAAAGCTCCACTGCCTTCTTCATCAGGCAAAGGGGTTAAAAATCATACAGGAGAAAGGAAAAAAAATTGATAATGTTAGTCATAGGCCTGCATTTTGTCAAGATGTTGTGGTTGTTGTCCTAAGTTCAAATGGTATGAAATTCATGCAGGCTAGGTAAGTAGTTACTGTAACCATTTTTAAAATTAACTCTTTATATTCTTGTTTTTCAAAAATCACTGGCATAGTCCTGATATTGCTTTATTTTCTGTGCCAGTCTCCCTCCCTAACTGCAAAATAGGTCTAATATAGTTGTATATGTGTCCATTTTTTAAAGTAAATATTTTTTTTAAAAAAAAGTCTCAAGTCTACAAAAACTCATGATACCAACTTCTGTCTTTCAATTAGTCCCAAAGGTGCTGCAAGATCTCTTTGCACACTGATTTTCCAGACTAACATGGGTATGTCTTCGGATCCTTCCTATTAAGATGTGCTCATGAGATCTGTGCCAGATTCCATGACTGAGGATGGTGCTATTCGCCTCTGTAAGGAACAGGGCTTTTCCTAGAGAAACTTTTCCCATAGGAAAGGTCAAACAGCCTACTTCCTCAGACAAGGGCCCATCCAGACTTGTGCAATAACACACACATATGTATGTGCATGTGTGCACACATATTTTATTCATTGTGCCCACAGTGTAGACACTGAGGAGAAATGATAACATAGTTGCATTCTTAGAGCATGAAGTAACCAAGCTTCATTTCTGTTAAAAATAAATTAGCAAGGTCTCTAACTGCACAGGGCAAGTAGGAAATTGCCATATGTAAGGTTAAAATGTTGCCCTACCTAGATCAGCATTCTTAGCCTTACTTGGAGAAGCCAGGGATTAAGTCAGGAATGCTGAATGTGTTTTACCCCTGAAATCAGGCCCTCCTCTAATTGCTCACATTCACTTAAATAAGTGAGATGATTTTGTTTTTGTTGTTTTTAAAAAGAGCAAAAATGTAACCAAAAAATAATAATCAAAATTTGGAAAACTTACCTTTCAGGACCACAACTCAAAGAAACCCAACAGTTAGACTAACTGGGGGATTCTGAACACCATAGTCCAAGCAATTAACTTTTCCAATCTCTTCAAAGAAAGCAGTGTGGATTCTTCCACATCCTTGAAGGTTCTTCCATACCATTTTTTTCTCCCTCGCTGTAAAATGTGATGAACATAGTCATTCTATGCACTTCCAATACATACAGGAGTTCTTGCAAGGTTGAAAAGATGTAGAAATATGTCAAAGAGTTGTCACCTTCAAACACATGGTAGTTTCCAGGATAGGTGTATGTATGTGTGCCTTCAAGTTACCTGTTGACTTATGGTGAGCATATGAATTTCATAGGGTTCTCTTAGGCAAGGAGGTGGTCTTCCCAGTTCCTTCCTATGAAATATTCATTCATTCATTCAGAGTTTTTATACCCCACTTTTCTGCCAGAGTGGCTTACAAATTGTTAATTACACAGTTCCCCGCCCTAAAGTTTACAATCTTAAAAAGACATGAAACAAAAAAGAAGGGAATAGCAGAAGGGAAAGGGATCAAGTCCGATGATTCTTCTCTCCCTCTGAGGCCAGGAACATCATGGCATATGAATGGAGGAGAGGCCTTCTTCTGTCTCTGGGCTAGGCATAATGGAGCTTTGTCTGCCCCTTCTCTCCCTCTTAGGCCAAGGCAGTGGCAGTTGGGATGGGCTAGGCATGATGGAGCTTTTGCCTGTTCCTTCTGTCCCTTTGAGAAAATATGGCTACAGCACCTGGTATTTGTTGGCAGTCCCTCAGGCAAGTAGTAACCGGGGCTGACCCTGCTTAGCTTCCAAGATCAGATGGGATCTGGTGCCTTTAGAGTATTTTCGCCCTTTCCAGTATAGAAAGTTATATTAAAAAATATAAGGAATAGCTAATACTCCAGAGGACAGGATCAAAATTCAAAATGACCTGAATAGACTAGAAAACTGGGCCACAGCTAACAGAATGAACTTCAACAGGGAGAAATGTAAGGTACTGCACTTAGGGCGAAAAAATGAAATGCACAGATATAGGATGGGGGACACCTGGCTTAAGGAGACAACATGTGAAAGGGATCTAGGAGTCCAAGTAGACCACAAGTTGAACATGAGTCAACAGTGCGATGCGGCAGCTAACAAGGCCAATGCGATTTTAGGCTGCATCAATAGAAGTATAGTGTCTAGATCAAGGGAAGTAATAGTGCCACTATATTCTGCTCTGGTCAGGCCCCACCTGGAATATTGTGTCCAGTTCTGGGCGCCACAATTCAAAAAGGACATTGAGAAACTGGAGCTTGTCCAAAGGAGGGCCACTAAAATGGTGAAAGGTCTGGAAACCATGCCCTATGAGGAACGCCTTAGGGAGCTGGGTATTGTTTAGCCTGGAGAAAAGAAGGCTAAGAGGTGATATGATAGCCCTGTTTAAATATTTGAAGGGATGTCATATTGAGGAGGGAGCAAGCTTGTTTTCTGCTGCTCCAGAGACTAGGACCCAGAGCAATGGATGCAAGCTGCAGGAAAAGAGATTCCACCTCAACATTAGGAGGAATTTCCTGACAGTAAGGGCTGTTCGACAGTGGAACACACTTCCTCGGAGTGTAGTGGAGTCTCCCTCCTTGGAGATCTTCAAACGGAGGCTGGATGGCCATCTGTCGGGGATGCTTTGATCTGGATTTCCTGCATGGCAGGGTGTTGGACTGGATGGCCCTTGCGGTCTCTTCCAACTCTATGATTCTATGATTTCTTCTCTTTTGCTAACACTGTTCCTTTATACAATTATGAAATTTACCCATAAGACATTTGTTGTTTGAAGCTGGAGTGAATCCCAAAGCATAAATGTTTCTAAGATCTTTATCTGGAGTACTCAATGCGGAAAAGTACCAGGCCACATATTAGATGTTCACATGGAAGCTATCTGTTCAGATAAATGCTATAATTCACGCTGACAGTGTTCTCTACATCCAGAGACAGAGGGAGAGAGGAGAAGATGAGTCAAAATAAAAGGGATAAATCCATAGAAGAAAGTTTATATTGCTGCTTTCATTTCATATTGGCACTGTTTGAAAAAGGCAGAATTTGAAATCCTTATGCCACTATTCCATATGTGTATACTCACAATAATCCCTATAGTGTTCAATGGAACTTATGCCCAAGTATAGGACTGCAGTCTTAAAATCAGGAATGTAGCTATGGGAGGAGGGAAATGAGTGCATTGCCTCTCCAAGTAAGAATCCTGCCACCTCTAATTGAATTGTTTCTTCCCAGATGTCTAACATTGCAGAGAGTGAGACACGGAAAATCATTCATACCTACAATTTTTCTATTTGCTGTGTTTAAATTCCCTTTCTTCATCTTGCCTGCCCCTTTTCTTTGGATGATTAAATTGTGTACAATGGACCCTTGCAAAGAAGAAAGCAGTTGGAGGCAGGAATACAAGAATTTTAGGAAGAAATGTACTGGCAAGAGAAGGGTTAAACACTCTTCCACCTGTCTCCTAAAGTATTTTGCAAAGGAAAAACATCATGGGATTCACAGTGCAAGTAGCTCCAGCTAAACATCCAGTTTGGTCTTCTTCTGTGTATTGCTTGCTAAAACTCTATTTTCATTTAGCTTCTCTTTGGTGTATTGTTGACTTTGTTTCCTTGAATAATTTCCTGTTTTATCATGCTTCATCTTTACCCACCCTCCTCTATCTTAATATAACTTAATATAAAGTACCAAACATAGTCAGCTGGGCATCTGCCAAATTGCGAACACACTTCAAAGCATCTGGCATCCTTTGGGAGAAGCAATTCCTCTACTACCTTCTTGTATTAAACATCCTGTGGTACTACCAGATGATGAGCCCCCATGTGGATAACCATCTGCACCCACACTCATTCTTCAACCACTAACAACCCACTTTTCCTCTTGTGAAATTGGTTCCTGGGCCTTGATGTGGAGGATGACCCTTTCCATCTACTCTGCACAGATGTGCTCATAGAAATCTGAGAGGGTATTGGAAAAATGATTGAGTGAACAATATAGTTGTCTTCCTTTTTGCTTTTTTGACCAGCCAAACTTGTCCTATCTTTTGTTCTATGTCTTCAAGTCATTTCTGACTAAGGGAGACCCTAAGGCAAACCTATCATTAGGTTTTCTTGCCAATTTCTTCAGAGGGAGGTTGCTTTCTCCATCCTCTGAGGCAGAGAGTGTGTGACTTGCCCAAGGTCACCCAGTGGGTTTCTTGACTCAGCAGAGATAAATACCCTGATCTCCAGAGTTCAACACTAACACTATAACACAACGCTGGCTCTAATACCAATAAAATCCAATGATATGTAACAAAGAAAATGGTAAAGTATGTATGCTTAGCCTGAATACAGTTCTTGATTTTATCCTTGACTTCTTCTTGTTGTTAACTGCCCTTGAGCTGACTTCAGTCCATAGTGACTCCATAACTGAGACACTTCCTAGGCCTCCTGTCCTCAATGCTCTTCTCAGGTCTTGCAGGCTTAGGGCCATGGCCTCCTTGAATAAATCTATCCATCTAATATGTGCTCTACTTCTCTTTTTACTACCCTCCACCTTTCCTAGCATTATTGTCCTTCTACTTTTAAAAATAAAACAGATTTGGGATGGTGTGAAATAGGATTCTACCATTCAGAGTTCCACTTGAGTGGGGTCAGAAGCAAGGCTTGGAAAAGTTCTGCCTGGGACAGGAATTCCCCAAACCCCACAGCCAGCATCAAGACTGAGGCTTTGGGGAGCTCTTGTCCAAAAAAGAATATTTTCTAGCTTGGGGTCAGAAGGTATATCTCTGGGTGATTTTCAGGAAACCTGCAAAGATTTCTGACACCAAATAGAAACCATTTTTTCTCCTATTTCACCCTTTAATTATACACCTAAACTTGAAGAAGGCTAACTTGTAATGGATCTTTTGTGAGAACGGACTGTGAATTCTGTTTGGCTCTGTGACTTAAAATAAATTCCTGGATTCAGGATTTTTGAATACTAAATATATCCTGCCACCCCCCCCCAATCCTCCACCACTGCCAATGGGGGGATGGAGGTGGGAGTGAAGTCTATTCATAGTACTAAGCTTGATATTTAAATATTGTAGTTTAGGAGATTATTGCATGGCCATTTTTGTCTGAGCCATGCATAGGACAGGATCAAGCCGAAACAGGGAAGAACGGGTGTTATCACACAGTAAATTGCTACTGTGCTGCTGCCCAACCATCACCCGTCCCCCAGGCACGCTTTGGAAAGCTTCTGTGTCACCAAAATTGACTGGCAGAGCATGCCTGGGGGATGCGTGATGGTTGGGTGGCAGCACAGTAGCAATTTAATGTGGGATAACACCCATTCTTCCCTGTTTCAGCCCCATCCCATCCGTGCACGGTTTGGACAAAAATGGCTGTGCGATAATCTCCTTAGTATAAGGTGCTTCTTTTGTCAGTAGAAGAAGGGGGGGGTTCCTCTACAGCTTACCTCCATACTAGGAAAGCCTTCATTTTTGTGTGTCAGATTATTGTCACTGAAGCTGGAGGAGTAAGCCAGAGAGTGAGATGCAAAGAAGCAACTATGCCACAGAGGATATTTGGTACATATTGCCTCAGAGAAGAGACCAATGTTACACATGGATTTAATTTTCCAATATTGTGTCTCTGGCTAGGAATCTATCCAGAGAGAAAGGCAGCAGATTTCATACCCTCCAACTATCCCAGTTTGGCAAGGAGAGTCCCAATAAATCTGCTGCTATACCGCTTTTTCAAAGGCTTTTAAAATTTCCTAGTTTCTTTCTTCTTCCCCCACTTCCCCTATTGTCCTCTTGTCCTCAGCTTACTGTATAAATTCATGTATAAATTCATGTATAAATCTAGAAATTTTAGTACAATCGGCCCTTCCCTTATGCGGGGGATCTGTTCCAGAAACCTCCCCCCCCCCACATAAAGAAAAAAACGTGGATGCTCAAGCCTCATTCAAATGAATGGGGCTTGTGCCCACGGAGGTGCAGCGGTGGTGCGCGGGGCACATGTCGCAGGAGCATGCACCATTGTTTCCTTCCGGTGCGCGCCTCCCTTACTTTTGTCGCAGCTTCCAGCATATACCGGAAACTGTGTAAAACGCACCCACATATAACCCGGGCGCACTGTAAAACAATTGACCCAAAAATCTGGGTTGCTTATCCACAGCTCAATGTATATAGGTACATGTACATACCTGTATATGTAGGTAAGTACTGTATGGAACCATCTCCTTCTCTGAGTAGAGTGGCAAAAGGTAAGAACTTGATATGTCCTGGTATGAGATTTGAGGCACTGGTGTAGAAAGGTGGCTAAAGGTTTGAAGAATAAATGAGGGCAAAATGTTTTTTATACTCAAAGGTGTGGATAAATGTAGAGCACAGACAGACAGTGTGGCCGTTGGCTTGCATATGGCCCTCGGGGCTGTTCTTTTGGTCTTAGAGGCCATCTTGTGCCTTCCAGAGCTTCCAGGGATCAAAAACAAATTTAAAAAAACCTCTGCCCCAAATACCTTTTGAGGGCATTTTTGCCACATTCCCCACAGTATTTTAGACCCAGGAGATTCAAAGAGAAAGTGAACAGTGTGTGATGTTCTTGTCACTTCCTATTCTAAGAAAGGCCTCCCCTGGGCCTAAAATGGTGCGGAGAGTTTAGTGTGGTATCACTCCCAGAGGGCATGTCTGCCTATTTACTTGCTGTTTAAAGCAGCAGTGGCCACTTTTTGCAGCCACTGATACCTTGCAGGGGACAGGTAGCAGCAGTATGAGGTGAAGCAGGTGCTTAGGGAAAGCTACAAGGTAAAATGGACTGACACATAGCACACCACTTTAATTGCCATGGCTCCATCCTACATAATCCTGAGATTTGTTTTTTGGTGAGGCACCAGTGCTCTTTGGCAGAGAAGGTTCAAGACGGTGTAAAAGTAAAGATCACAAGATTTCATAGGATGGAGCTACAGCACTTAAAGTAATGTCTAACTGACTGTTTCTACAGTGTAGATGCACCCTACAAAGTATGGTGTAATGGTTCTCTGGACTACTGACTCACAAATGTCTGACCAAGTTAAGAATGGGCTCCCAAACTCACCTGCCATCCTGTGTATGGCCTGTGGGAATATGCAACAAGCTGGGAGCCCTCCGTTCTGCATTTGATCTCCTTTCTAGACACCTGCACGCTAGTTTTGAGGGCTTCTGGGAAGCCAGGTGGCTGCTCTGATTCAAGCTCTTTCCCCAATGGATACTTGATGGCCCAGGCTTCACTCCAGTCTGCATGGAATGAATAACAAGACATTCCTAGCACTTCAGTTGGCCTTTCCACCCACCCTCTCTCTAATGTAGACCACTTGAAGAAATCTGGAATGTTACACTGTCAATTGATATCTTTGTATTCTTTTGATACTGCTTTTCCCATAACATTAGCCACAGGTCCTACTGCCCCCAAAATTTGATCCAGCCCTATGTGTGTATGGCTAACAGTGTGAGAAAAGCAGTATCAAAGGAATAAAATGATAACAATTTTGGGGGTCCTCTTAAACACCCTTTGTGGTGCAAGCTAACATTTAGGTCCAGCTTGACAGGGAGCTGTTTGGCCTCCTCACTTGCAAGAAGTAAGGAAATCACAGAGGCCTGCATCCATGTGGATTCCATGGTTGCTACTTTATGGTTGCACCCCACAAGTGAGTTAGTGCGGGTGCCCATTGGGCAGAAGATGGACTTTGTAATATCTGGATACATTGTCCCATGCTGGGTCAAGTCTACGTGGCTATAAATAACAAAACTGTAGTCTTATTTCATTCATTAATGTCATATTCATTGCCCATTTGCCCATTTAGTTGGGTGTAATACCCCTTTGAGGACCTAACAATAATTGGATGGGAAGAACGAGCGTAGGGAATTTAAATATGTGTATTTATAATTAATATGTATTTATTAATAATTCCATTCTCTTTCCAGTGTAAATTATGGCAGGAAAACAAAACAGAAACTACAGGGATTAGAGTAAAGAATGGATTTATAGTGAGAAGTGGAAGTAAAATATTGGAGGGTAATGTTAAGGGCAGGAAAAATCTACTACATTGGATTGACAATTGCTTTGATTATTATTTTTACTTACACAAAGTAGTACCTTGAATGTTTTCATACGGGGGTAGCTCTGTCAGTGTGTTGCAGAAAAAACAAGAACTGTGCCTCCTTAAAGGTTAACAACCCTGATTTGGCATAAGGTTTCTGGACTCTTGCCCATTTCATTAGATTCATGGAGTGCTGCCTCCATTGCTTGGTAGGGAGGGTATAATCAGTGTGGTGAGAGGGAAATGAAATACAAAAAGTACAAATATTTATCATTACCTTAACTACATTCTTTAACAAGCAGTAAACTGGGCAGTGGCACAGACATTCTTCCATAGATGAGCTGATTAATACATTTTTCTAATGAAAAGTTGAACAATGTTATAATAGACTATGTTCTAGTTGTAAAATAATATTAAATCTATATCTGAAGGAAATCTTACTTTGTGTTTCCCCTGACTTCCCTCTGCATTTTATCCCATGCACTAGATTGCAACATTACTTATGGAGGCTCACTATTGGTGCCATTAAAAATCTGATGGGGAAAAAATGCACTGATCTGATCAGAATACCACTAGGCACATGACAAAATGGTGATGGTGGTGTTTGTACTGCCCCTGGAATGTATATAACTATTTTACATAGATCTCCTGTTGTAGGGTTGACATATGTCTCAGAAAACTGGGATTTACATAGATTGGAGGATCTAAAAATGTCCTGGCCAGCTGGCCATGTTTAAGCCACAAATCCAGGCCACATTTTGTCAGTCTCCAGTCTTTGCACTGAAACTCCCTTCCCCTACTTTTATTTTTGGGTAAAATAGTTAAAACAAAAGCAAGGTGGTAACAGCTCTGTTAACACTTAACTACTCTTAACTTCTCTTGGCAGGGATAATTAGAATATAATTCCAGATCTCTGCATTGATGGGCTGTGAGGTTGCTTTCTCTCTCTATTTCCTGTTGGATTCTCTTTCATTCTCAGAGAGGTGCAGTACAGACCACCCAAAAACGGCAGTCTGCAGGTGCTCATTTTAACTCCATGCAACATCCCTCCAGAGTAAAAAGAACCCATTTTTTTCGGGTTCCTTTACCGGCACCTGGGTTATGCTGCGAGTGCACCAATGGCACTCTCATGATGTAACGGAGGCACAGCAACATGCGGATGCTATGCGTCCATTACATGAAAATGGTGGCAGCTGTGTGGACAGACTGCCGCCATTACATACTAGGGTTCCGAACCATGCGTTTGCTGCATGGTCCGGAACACTTTCGGCCCATCTGTCTCAGGCCAGAGAGACAGAGAGAGAAAGAAGGTGTTAAAATAAATAAAGACAGGCTTGGTTTTGTGGAGCTCAACTGAGGTAGGAGGGTTGTATGGGGGAGATGGGACAAAAAGGAAAAAAGAGAGAGAGAAGAAAGAAGAGGTGTCAGCAAAAAAGAAGAAGAAGAAGTGGTGGTGGTGGTGGTGGTGGTGGTGGTGTAAGCAAGTAAATATATTGGTCCAAAACACACTACAGAGATAGTCCAGTCCGAGACCACTTTAAGTGCTCTGGCTCAGTGCTAGGGAATTCTGGGAATTGTAGTTTTGTGAGACATTTAGCCTTCTCTGTTAGATTGTTCTGGTGTCACAGCAAACTACAAATTCAAGGATGCCATAGCACTGAGCCCTGGCAGTTAAAATGATGTCAAACTGCATTAATTCTGCAGTGTGTTTTGGACTTTAGTGTTATCTCCAATTCAGATAGATTATGGGATGGAGGTTTGTATTTTTGGTTGAAGAATATCAGCCATGGATGTGGGGGGATCCTGAAAGGGAGGTAGAGACAAGAATTGGTGGTGGGGGGGATATTTCAGGATCTGGTCTGCTGTGTTGTTTTTCACACTGTCTACCTCCCTCCAGAATGAGCAAATGAATAAATACACCACGATCCTACAGAGGTCTACTCAGAAGCAAAATTCATTGGGTTTGCTAAAACTATCCTCAGAGGATGGCAATGGCTATCCCCCTCTGAAGAAACTTGTCAAGAAAACCCTATGATAAGTTGGCCTTAGGGATTTGGATCTCTCTGTTTCAAGTCCAGCATTTTAAACATTGGCCTGCACTGTTTCTGTCAGATCAGTTCTAACTTTTAAAATGGTACAAAGGCTAAACATAGTGAAAGAAAAAAATGCAACCATTAATGTGCTGAATTTGCATAATTAGAGTGTAAATTAAAGTTATTTGCATTATTAGAATATTTTTATTGTATGCCAATTAGGTGCCCAAATTTTAAGAAGTGGAGTGTGGCAACCCTATCCTGTTGTCATTAATACCCACAGTTCCTCTCTAAGGTGATTTTACTGAAAGATAGTGGTTAGATTCCTGTTGTTTAGATCACTAGTGTAAGACCTGTTGAATCAGTAGTGAAATGGTGAGTCAATACGAAGGTAAATCCAGTTGATTCAGTGGCTGTACACTACATGGGATTAACAATAGAATTTAGGACCGTAACGGGCATAATCTCACTTGATAAACCATTTTGAGATCTTTTTGATTTAGGGAAAGGTATACATATTTTTTAAATTAAAAAAAAAGTGTAATGACTAAGAAAGATTTGGACTTTGTTTTTTCTATTCCAGATTCACTCCTCTGACTGTGGTCTACACTGCAGAAATAATCAATTTTCACACTGTTTTAATTTTTATGGCTCAGTGCTATGGAATCCTGAGATTGTTGTTTCTTGTGGCTAGTAACAGAGAAGGCTAAATATCTCACAAAACTACAAATCCCAGGATTCTGGAGCCATGGCAGTTAAAGTGGTATCAAACTGTATTGTTACTGCAGTACAGATTAGACCCATGATATGATAATGACTATCTCAGGGGCTATCCAGACTGGGCTAAAAGGCCAGCCTGGGGGCAAAGTTGGGGTGCAGCATCTTGATGACGCATACCTGCCTCCACCCCACCCCCAGGGCACCCTCATGCCACACACCACTTCAGATAGCACACAGCATCATGATGCATCTCCGGTGCTGTGTCCAAATGATGCAGCGCCAAAGGGGCGCCATACTATGGCAACCTCCAGAGACCAGTTCGGGGCCACAGCATGAGGTTGTTGTGGCCCCAATCCTGGTGAAGAAGGGGTGGTTGCATGCCCCCCTTGAGGGTTGTATGTACAGCCCCTATGTTCTAATTATATAAACATCACCAAGGATTAAACACAGCTGTAGGAAAATAATGCAACAATATGCTTAATTTGTTTAAGAGCCATTTTATTATAATATGCTAATTACCTACCCAGATTTGAGGAATGGTAATATGGCATCCCTAATTAGGAGAGTTCTGAAAAGCCATCAAAAGCTTCGGTAAACTTTGCAAATAAGTCTAGTTCATAGGAAACTGTTCTTCAAGCTCTCACTAAGGAAAAACAGGCACTGTCTGGGTCTTGTTGTTGGTGTTGTTGTTGTTGTTGTTTTCTTTTTTCTAGATGGATCTCATCTGAGAGCTATGAACTTGTATAATGCCAAGCTGCTGGTTGTTACGAATATGGCCTTACTTGTTAGCAAAAGGAACATGGCATTGGCAGAGACTATATAAAAACACAGCCCCGGGATATATGACAGCAAAGTCAGCATGGACTAAAGCAGAAGATGAAAAGGTTGTGTTTTTATAGAAGACATGTTCCCATCCCACAATTCAGGTCACAGTAACATTGAAACCACAAAGTCCTTTCTCCCAGCTAAAGGGAAAACATCCAGTAGAGTTAGCTGTAACTTAATAATATGTCAATGGCTAGGAATCCAAAAGCCTCAAGTGGAAATCAAATTATGCACTGTGAATGGGTTGGCCGGAAATTTGCAAAATGTTGTGCTTACGTTGCCACTAGGGATAATTAGTGCTAATTGTAATTAGTATTCATTAATTTAATCAGCAGGATGCATATTATGAAAATTATACTCCCAGTGAAATCCACATGTACACACATGCACACACTTTTCAGCAAAAAAAAAAGGGGGGGGGAGTAAGATAAAGAAGAAACACATCTAGTTAACCAGGCCATAATCCCTCACTCAAGTTTGTTAATCAAAGCTAACTGGGTAGTTGCAAACCAACATGTGTATTCTGTTCCAACCAGTAATGCCTAACTATGCACAATTAGCATTGGATTGGGATGAAATGCCTTCACTCATTGTTCATGGACAATCACCATTTGTACAGTGAGGAAAAAGAAATATTTTCCCAGTTGCCTGAACAAGGAAACTCAGAAAGACGATACCGATTCTATTTGCATGTTACAACAAACTATGGTCTAGTTTGTTCATATCAGGCTTGTTGGGATATGTGAGCTTGGCTCAACAAACAAGCTGGCATTTGTTAACCACCAGCCACAAACCACAATCTGAATGATTTGTTGTTGGTTTGCAAGCCCTACTTTGCTATTATGGCTTGTCTACAGTCATAATATGGCGTATCCACAGCCATACAGTATTGCTGCCTTCTTTTCCCATTGCCCTTCCTGAAACAGCAGCTACCAAAAGGGGAGGAAAAGGAGGGGGAGCAGAAACAAAATAGAAATGGGGAGCCTAAGCCACAGTTTGTTTCATCATTTGCAGAGCAATTTATGACTTTAGCAGCAAGCCATGATTAACACAAATCAAGACTAATTGTGATACACATGAATGCTACTGTGAGATTTTTTTTTGGCCTAAATTATCTTCATCATGTTGCTATACAATTGGTTAGCTGGCACTGTAACACCATCCACATTCACAATGTGATTGAATGAATTCTGTGAGTCCCCTTGGGTCCAACTCTGGTGGCATAAAAATAAAATAAACATAACAAAAAGGTTGCAAAAATGGGCATATAAGAAAAACAATGGCTGCAAACAACTGCTAATGTACAAAAGAGTATAGGTAAGAGGGTTTTTTTTATTTATTTAAAAATCCCAGGTCATCTTGCCCATCTGAAATAGTGATTTTTGTTGTTGTTACTGTGTGCCTTCAAGTAATTTGTCTTGTGGTGACCCTAAGGTGAACTTATCGCAGGACTTTCATTGCAAAATTTGTTCAGAGGGGAGTTGACGTTGCCTTCCTTTCTGGCTGATAGAGTGTGATTTGCTATTGGTTGTTAGGTTTCTATGGCTTAAGTGGGGTTGGAACCCTAGGCGCGTTACAGACCGCCCATTTGGGGTGGCCTGTAAGCGGCCCTTTCCCCGCTGGATCGGGGCCTCGGCTGCCACAATGGCAGCCTCCGAGGCCCCGATCCGCCACTTTCCAGGCCGCGGGGAAGCTGCAAAAGGCCGCTTCCCCGCAGCCTGTAAAGGGGTATCCTTGGGGCTTCAAGCCCCGAGGACACACAATGGCGGTGGGGAGGAGGAGAAAGGGGTTGTTTGGCCTCTTTCTCCTCTGCGTCGCTGGCGACGCAAACCCCAGAAGGAGCTCCGTTTTGGAGCTCCTTCTCGCGCCGCAGAAAGGGCGCTCTAGGTGCCCTCGCACAGCGCGATGACATCACAACTGCACCGCCTCATTTGGAGGCGGCACGGTGGTGACGTCGTAATGGCGGCCCCCGTGTGGAACGGGCACCGCCATTTTGTACGGACTGGGTCCATACTAGGGTTAGGGGCATCAAGAAGTGACACCCCTTTCTAACTCTAGTACGTCCCCAGGACGTACTTTTATGCCCGTTTGTAACGGGCCCTAGTCTCCCGAGCTGCAGTCCAACGCTTAAGCTACACCATGCTTACTCTTTTAGTGACTTTCTGATAGATTATCAAATACCACAAAATTCAAAGCAGTTCTATTCAGAAGTAACACCCAGGATTTTGGAGAATTGCTAAGAGTATGAGAATTGGTCCATCTAATTTTAAAATGTGTGTGAGAGAGGGAAGGTGCTTGTTTTCAGCAGTTGTCTGGAAAATATCTGAGCCTGGCTATGTAAAACTATTGCTGGGTTGTTCATTGCTGGCTATTACAACAGTGTACCCCAGAATTTTCCAGTCATATCATTATGACTCAGCCCATCAGTTGATGATGCTTCTGTGCTCTTGATTTACAGGCCATGCAAAACCAAACAAATGGGAAATATAATAAAATGCAGTGTTTACAGAAAACAAATAAGAAATACAATTGTAAAATACAAATATCAGAATATCAAAGTACATACAAAGATAAAACTGGATCACTCTTAAAACTCATATAAAATTAGCTAGAGGGTTGAGACACATAAAAGTTGAATAAAAACAAGTTTGATAAAATACAGAAATATAGAATATAAACAAACTAAAACATGGGGGTTTGGAGAAATCAAAAAGGGGGGTGTTTAAATGAACTCATCACCATGGCACAAAACCCCATGTTGTATGATAAATTGATCTCTCAAGTAAGCAGCTTTCTGGAAACCATGCCCTATGAGCAACGACTTAGGGAGCTGGGTATGTTTAGCCTAGTGAAGAGGAGGTTAAGAGGTGATATGATAGCCCTGTTTAAATATTTGAAAGGATGTCATATTGAGAAGGGAACAAGCTTTTTTTTCTGTTGCTCCAGAGAACAGGACCTGAAACAGTCAATGCAAGCTATAGGAAAAGAGATTCCACCTCAACATTAGGAGGAACTGTTCAAGAATGGAACACACTCCCTCGGAGAGTGGTAGATTTTCCTTCCTTGAAGGTCTTTAAGCAAAGGCTGGATGGCCATCTGTTGGGGATGCTTTGATTGTGATCTCCTGCATGGCAGGGGTTGGACTGGATGGCCCTTGTGGTCTCTTCCAACTATATGATTCTATGATTCTATGTTGTTCTTTCTTTATTATCTGTATGTTCTCTTTATCAAGGAGATAAAAAGAATAAGTGGGTCAGAGTGAGCAGGCCGGAAAGGCCGGAGGGAGAGGAGATAGGGAAGGATGTTCGGGCTCACTCCGGCCTCATTGTTCTGTCCTCCGCTCTCCTTCCCGATCTCCCACCGGCCTCTCCGACCCTGGATCTTTTAAAGTTTAAGGATGTTGGCAGGGTAGAGAGATTAAAGAAAGACCCATATCTTTTCTATTTCAGGAGGGGGGGGGGCAATTTC